>NW_016107889.1:562765-565556 GCF_001604975.1 Cebus imitator | reverse complement strand
TTCTGTTCTTGTGTCAGTTTGCTGAGAATGATGATTTCCAGGCTCATCCATGTCCCTACAAACGACATGAACTCATCATTTTTTATGGCTATATAGTATTCCATGGTGTATATGTACCACATTTTCTTTGTTCAGTCTATCATTGATGGGCATTTGGGTTGGTTTCAGATCTTTGCTGTTGTACACAGTGCAGCAATGAACATACGTGTACATATGTCTTTGTAACAGAACGATTTATAATTCTTTGGGTATATTCCCAGTAATGGGATTGCTGGGTCAAATGGTATTTCTGTTTCTAGGTCCTTGACAAATTGCCACACTGTCTTCTACAATGGTTTCACGGATTTACACTTCCACCAAGAGCATAAAAGTGTTTCTGTTTCTCCACATCCTCTCCAGCATCTGTGGTCTCCTGATTTTTTAATGATCACCATTCTAACTGGCATGAGATGGTATCTCAATGTGGTTTTGATTTGCATTTCTCTAATGAGCAGTGATGATGAGCATTTTTTTCATATATTTGTTGACCTCATATATGTCTTCTTTTGAAAAGTGTCTGTTCATATCTTTAGCCCACTTTTGAATGAGTTTGGTGGTTTTTTTCTTGTGAATTTGTTTTAGTTCTTTGTAGATTCTGGATATTAGCCCTTTGTCAGATGGGTGGATTGCAAAAATTTTTTCCCATTCTGTTGGTTGCTGGTTTGCTCTAATGATTGTATCCTTTGCTGTACAGAAGCTCTGGGGTTTAATTAGATCCCATTTGTCTATTTTGGCTTTTGTTGCCATTGCTTTTGGTGTTTTAGCCGCGAAGTCCTTGCCTATGCCTATGTCCTGAATGGTTTTGCCTAGGTTTTCTTCTAGGCTTTTTATGGTGTTAGGTCTTATGTTTAAGTCCTTAATCCATCTGGAGTTAATTTTAGTTGAAGATGTCAGGAAGAGGTCCAGTTTCTGCTTTCTGCACATTGCTAGCCAGTTTTCCCAACACTGTTTATTAAATAGGGAATCCCCTCCCCATTGCTTGTTTTTTTCAGGTTTGTCAAAGATTTGATGGTTGTAGATGTGTGGTGTTGCTCCAGAGGCCTCTGTTCTGTTCAATTGGTCTATGTCTCTGTTTTGATACCAGTGCCATGCTGTTTTGATTACTGTTGCCTTGTAGTATAGCTTGAATTTATTACTGTAAATTTCTCTCTAGACACTGCTTTGAATGTGTCCCAGAGATTATGGTACATTGTGTCCTTGTTCTTCTTGGTTTTGAAGAACATTTTTATTTCTGCCTTCATTTCATTGTTTATCCAGTCAACATTCAAAAGCCAGTTGTTCAGTTTCCATGAAGTTGTGTGGTTTTGAGTTAGTTTCTTAATCCTGAGATCTAATTTGATTGCACTGTTGTCTGAGAGACTGTTATGATTTCTGATCCTTTGCATTTGCTATGGAATGATTTACTTCCAATTATATGGTCAATTTTAGAGTAAGTGTGATGTGATGCTGATAAGAATGTATATTCTGTCACTTTGGGGTGGAGAGTTCCGTAGATGTCTGTTAGGTCCACTTGTTCCAGTTCTGCATTCAAGTGCTGTATATCCTTGTTGATTTTCTCTCTTGTTGATCTGTCTAATGTTGACAGTGGAGTGTTAAAGTCTCCTACAATTATTGTGCGGGAGACTAAGTCTCGTTTTATGTCATTAAGAACTTGCTTTATGTAACTGGGTGTTCCTGTATTGCATGCATATATATTTAGGATAGTTAGTTCTTCTTGCTGTATTGATCCTTTCACCATTATGTAATGCCCTTCTTTGTCTCTTTTGATCTTTGTTGGTTTAAAGTCCGTTTTATCAGAGACTAGAATTGCAACCCCTTCTCTTTTTTTGCTCTCCATTTTCTTGGTAGGTCTTCTACCATCCCTTTATTTTGAGTCTATGTGTGTCTTTGCATGTGAGATGAGTCTCCTGAATACAGCACACTGATGGGTCTTGACTTTTTACCCAGTTTGCCAGTCTGTGTCTTTTGATTGGGGCAGTTAGGCAATTTACATCTAATCTTAATATTGTTATGTGTGAATATGATCCTGCCGTTTTGTTACTGGTTGTTTGTTTTGCCAATTGGTCAATGCAGTTTCCTCTTTGTGTCATTGGTCTTTACCATTCTGTTCATTTTTGCAGTGGCTAGTACTGGATGTTTTTTTCTGTGTTTAGTGCTTCCTTCAGGAGCTCTTGTAAAGCAGGTCTGGTGGCAATGAAATCTCTGAGCAATTGCTTGCCTGTAAAGGATTTTATTTCTCCTTCATTTATGAAGCTTAGTTTGGCTGGATATGAAATTCTAGGTTGAAAGTTCTTTTCTTTAAGGATGTTGAATATTGGCTGCCACTGTCTTCTGGCTTGTAGGGTTTCTGCTGAGAGATCTGCTGTGAGTCTGATGAGCTTTCCTTTGTGGTGACTAGACCTTTCTCTCTGGCTACCTTTTGCATTTTTTCCTTCATTTCAACCCTGTTGATTCTGATGCTTATGTGCCTTGGGGTTGCTCTTCTTGAGGAGTATCTCTGTGGAGTTCTTTGTATTTCCTGTATTTAAATGTTGGCCTGCATTGCTACGTTGGGGAAGTTCTCCTGGATAATATCCTGAAGAGTGTTTACCAGCTTGGATTCATTTTCCCTGTCCTCTTCAGATACACAGATCAATCACAGATTAGGTCTTTTCACATAATCCCATATTTCTTCGAGGCTTTGTTCATTTCTTTTCACTCTTTTTTCTCTTTTCTTGCCTTCTCTTTTTATTTTGTTGAGTTAATTTTCAAT
>NW_016107889.1:554764-562695 GCF_001604975.1 Cebus imitator | reverse complement strand
TGTGCTGTGTTTTTCAGCTCCATCAAGTCATTTATGTTCTTCTCTAGGCTGGTTATTCTAGTTAGCATTTTGTCTAATCTTTTTTCAACGTTCTTAGTTTCCTTCCATTGGGTTAGAACATGTTCTTTTAGCTCAGAGAAATTTGTTATTACCCATCTTCTGAAGCCTGCTTCTATCAGCTCATCAAAATCATTTTCTGACCTGTTTTGTTGACTTGCTGGTGAGTCGTTGTGATCATTTTGGGGAAGAGAGGCATTCTGGACTTTGATGTTTTAATCATTTTTGTGCTGGTTTCTTCCCTTCTTCGTGGCTTTATCTTTGATCTTTGAAGTTGGTGATTTAGGGTGGGGTCTCTGAGTGGATGTCCTTTCTGTTAAAGTTGGGGTTATTTCTCTTGTATGAGGCTTTTTTTTTTTTTTAACACAGGTGTCATTGTGCCACTTGAGACAGTCTGTCCGTTATCTGCCTGTGGAGGCACTGCTGGGCTGCCTCAGTCTCAGCCAGGCTGCTGTTTATTCTTTGCCTGGTTTCCACTTATGTCGGTGGGTGGCATTAGCCCTGCCTTCCCAATGGTGGACTTCTTTCCCTCTGCCGAGCCTGCTGCTCCCATATGGAGCTCTGTCTGATGTGTTAACTGTGAAACTCTTCCAGGAGAGGGATTCTGGTTGCTTGATCTTGTGGGGGTGAGGGCTTGTCTGGACATATCCCCCTCCCCGCTTTCAACTCTCCCTTCTGTGGAATGCGCAGTTCTTTCTCACAAGCTTTTTTGGTGTTAGGCCAAGTCTCCACCCTGGTCTGTGCTGACAATGCACCGGTCTGACTGGGCTGCCAGTCTGGGCTGTCACCTGGGTCTGCAACTCGGGGCAGTTCTCAGCCAGGTGGCGTTTTCCTGGGCTGTGTGCTGCTGAAGTCTCAGAGTGTAGCACTGTATCTGATTCAGAGTGCCAAGGAGGTGACGCCCCCCACCTCGATCCTCCATGCCAGATACACTCTCCAGGTGGGGCAGTGTCCCACCTTGCCTCGGCTCACCCTCTTTGGGCTGCTGTCGCTGCCTTTTTTTAGGTTAATCTCACTGTTCAACCAGACTCTTTGGAACGAACCAGGTACCTCACTCAGAGATGTGGATATTGCTCTGATTCTGTGTCTCACTCAGTGGAAGCTGCACTCCAGAGAAGCTCCCTTTCAGCCATCTTGGTCTAAACTCCCTGAACAGACACTTTTCAAAAGAAGACATACATGTGGTCAACAATCATATGAAAGAAAGCTTAACATCACTGGTCATTAGAGAAATGCAAATCAAAACCACAATGAGATACCATCTCACACCAGTCAGAATGACTATTATTAAAAAGTCAAAAATTAACAGATGCTGACATCATTGTGAAGAAAGAGGAATGCTTATACACTGTTGGTGAGAGTGTAAATTAGTTCAACCATTGTGGAGGACAGTGTGGTGAGTACTCAAAGACCTAAAGACAGAAATACCATTCAAAGGAATATGAATCATTCTATAATAAAGAGACATGTATGCATATATTCATTGATGGTAACGCTATTCACAATAGGAAAGACATGAAATAACCTAAACGCCCATCCATGATAGAATGGATAAAGAAAATGTGGTACATATACACCATGGAAGAATGAGGTCATGTCCTTTACAGCAATATGGATGGAACTGGAGGTCATTATCCTTAGCAAACTAACACAGGAACAGAAAATCAAATACCACATATTCTCACTCATAAGGAGAGCTAAATGATAAGAACACATGGACCCATAGAAGGGAACAGCACACACTGGGGCCTTTCAGAGGGTGAAGGCTGGGAGGAGGGAGAAAATAAAAAATAAAAATAATAAAAACTAATGGGTACTAAGCTTAATGTCTGGGTGATTAAATAATCTGTACAACAAACCCCCGTAACACAAGTTTACCTATGTAACAAACCTGCACATGGACCCCTGAACTTGAAATAAAAGTTAAACAAAGGTGCTCAACATCACTAATCATCAGAGAAATGCAAATCAATGCTACAAGGAGATATAATCTCACCCTAGTTAAAATGGCTTATATCCAAAAGACTGGCAATAACGAATGCCAGCAATGATGTGAAGAAAAGGGAATCTTCGTACACTGTTGTTGGGAATGCAAATTAGTACAACCACTATGGAAAGGAGTTTTGAGATTCCTCAGAACATTAATAATAGAGCTCTCATACAATCTAGCAATCCTATTGCTGAGTATATACCCAAAATAAAGACGATCTGTATATCAAACACGTATCTGCACTCCTGTATTTGTTGCAGCACTGTTTACAAAAGATTTAGAAACAACCTAAGTGTCTATCCATCAATGGATGAATAAAGAAAATATGGTACACATACACAATGGTGTACTATTCAGTCATAAAATGGAATGAGATTCTGTCATTTACAACATGGATGGGGTTAGAGGTCATTATGTTAAGTGAAACACCCAGGCACAGAAAGACAAACATCGAATTTGTGGGATTTAAAAATCAAGACAATTGAACACATGCAGATAGGGAGTAGAAGGATGGTTACCAGAGGCTGGGAAAGGTAGTTGGAGTTTGGAGTTTGAGGGAGTTGGGGATGGTTAATGAGTAAAAAATAAATAAATAAATAAGTAATACTTAGTATTTGATAGAACAATAGGGTTACCAGAGTCAAAAATAATTTAATTGTGTATTTTAAAATAACAAAATAAGCATAATTGATTATAACACAAAGTATATATTCTTGAGGGAATAGACACCCCCATTTTCCATGATGTCATTATTATGCCTTGCATGCCTGTATCAAAATATCTTCTGTACTCCACGAATGCACACACCTAGTACGTACCCACAAACATTTTAAAAATTTAAAGATTCGTCTTGGGATCTGGCCTAAATTCTATAAGCCTGTCACTTTCTCAATCAGATAGATGATAGCTGAGGTAGAGATTGAGTATTTTTCATGATGTTGACATTAGCAAAAAATAAAATATTCACTCTAATTTATTTACTGATGTGTTTAAATAAATTGCAGGTATGATACAATCACTCATTCAAGATGTAATGTGCAGTTAGTCTGTGTCAGAAACTATGCTACATCTCAACTCTCACAATTCTTTGGTCAACAACAAAATCAATAACGTTGATGCAATTATTCTAGATCATGCCATTCTTCCTAGACAGTGACTAGCACCTGAAGGCCGTTCTCCCATCTAAGAGACATAACAGGTCAACTTTTGTATCTCAACCTAGCCCAGCCTCATCTTAACTCATCTACACTCACCTCTCCCCCATCAAAGAAAAACATCATTGATCCAGTACTGTAGGACCTCTCAGATTGTTCTTTTCTGTGGCCTCTACCAATAAAATGATAGATAACACATATTGAGCATTGAAGCACTGTTTACAGCACTCTGTATGTACTCACTCAGTACCTATAATGACACTATAAGGCCAGTTTGTTATAATTCTTATTTTATAGTTGGGTAGCTGAGACACAGAAAGTTTAGGTAAGCAGCCCAATGTCATCCAGCTAATGGCAGAGCTGGGATTTGAAACTGGGCAATCTGGCTCTAGGACATATGTCTTAACTTTTAAACTGTTGGAAACACTGCTGTTGTATTTCCAGCTTTCATATTGATGGTGCTTTAATTGTAAACCTAAACTTTAAACCTATACATTATACACAAAACAAAGAAAAATACAGAAAAACCTTAGTCATTATGCAGGGATTTGACTGAATGAATCAAAAGACTGAATTTGAAAGTACTGTTTTGTTCTGCTATGCAGAGAATAAGCTTAATTTCTTTAATTATACAAAATAAAATGAAACTAGCTAGTAAGAAATAATCCTTAGATCTGCTTTAAGGACCAGGTAAGAGTAATGTATGCCCACTTTCGCTTATGTATCTATATTTGTAGATATTACTATACCCATGGATGAAAAAGATTTCTCAGATGCAATGGGGACCCAAAAATGGGTACAAGGTGACCTTTTGTGTGTCAATAGAAGGGTTATGTTGAAGTAGTATTCCCTGCTTTTTTTCTAAGCCACACATTATGGAAAAAATCCAAGTCTCTGCTTCTTAAGTCTTCCCTTGAAGCCTCAGAATCAGCTAGGCAAATAGCCAGCAGCATCCTTGACCAATCTAAACAGGGAGTACATTTGTATGTGATGTGCAAAATTCAGCTTTCCTCCATTTTCCCCATATTGGAAAGAGCTTTGATAACAAACAGAAGTGGGTTCAAATCCTGATTTCAACATTTGATGGGTATCAGTTGGATTTCTTTGTTTGAAATGGGGATAATTATAAGACCAGCTTCATAGTGTTGTCCTGAGAATTAAGTGACCCATTGTAGATAAAGCATTCAAGGCAGTACCTGGCACATGGTATGTGCCCATTAATTGGTAATTTTAAATGATTGTCATTATGTAAACTTGATAGAGTGGTTCAGTGTTCAAGCTCTGATATCAAACTGTCTGGGATGCAATTTTGGATGCGGAAGTTGTGTTAAGCAACTTACTGAATCTCACTGAGCCTATTTCCTCACCTGAAAAACAGGTTTTATAATAGTTTGGTAAAAATGAAAGAAGAAAACATTAGTGAATTGACTATTATAATACCTGGTACCATAGAGGTGCCACTTTAAATGGATTTTGTCTTTCTTTTTGTAATTTTAGTTTCTTCCCTTCCTTTCACTTCAGCATAGCAATTACCTAGCCATCTAGCCTCACACTTTCCACTCCCAGTTCAATAAAGGGGATGCACAGCTCTGCATTAGCAGGATTGATTTGGAGAAGATCTGGGAGTGTGAATGTCTTGGACTCACGGATAAATTTCTGAATTCTAACATAGACAGATGATTTTGTATAGTGCTGAAAGCATAGATTCGGGCCACACTAGAGAGTTTCATCCTGGCTCTGTCAGTATATGACTATAAAAAAAATTACTTAACCTGTCTCTGCCTCAGATTCCTCGATTATGAAATATGGATTAAAAAACCAATACCTACCTTGTAG
Source organism: Cebus imitator (assembly GCF_001604975.1). Lineage (NCBI taxonomy): Eukaryota > Metazoa > Chordata > Mammalia > Primates > Cebidae > Cebus > Cebus imitator. Next base: position 557,658 of record NW_016107889.1, on the reverse strand, counting down.
GGTTGTTGTAAGGTAAGGCTTTAAGTGAGTTAATAAATGTGAAGTGCTTAGTACAACACTCAGCACACAGTAAGTATTAGTCATTGTTACTACTTTAGAATGGGCTATAGAACTCGACTATTAGGGAATACAAGGCAGGTATTGTGATTGGCCAATTTACCAGAAGCCAATGTAAACCTGCTTATGTTTCACATGTGAGTATCTCCTACCCAAAGGTGTTCTGTGGCTAAAGCAGACATAAATTAGCTCCTGCAGAACTGTGAGGGTCGATACAGTTTAAAATACTGCTGTGAAAAAGAGATTGGATTTTTTATCAAAAGATCCAAATACAAGTGCCAGTTATGTTGCCTACTAGTTGTGCAGCCTTGCAAAACTCACTTACCTTCACTGGTTCTTAATTTATCCATCTAAAAAATGGACACAATAAACTCTCTGTTACAAGCTTTTTGTGAAGACTAGAATAAGAATTTCAAGAAAAGTGCTTGGCGAATTGCTAAGTGCTATACAAATAAAATGCTTCTTTCTCATAACAGTTGTTGCTATTGTACTTGCTATTTTACAAATATGCATGTCTTCATTCTGTTCAATTGTAAAATGAGCTTTTACCTTGGGGCTTTGTAGGACCATCTGCTTGGGTCTGGAAGGTGAAGGACTTAGACCTGAAGTGGTCAGAACTGATTGAAATTCCAAGGCCCCCAATTGAACTTGGTGCCAATGTCTTAACAATCATACTCACACTTAAACTTGGGTAGTTGTAAATATAGGTAGGGTCACTAATCAACCAGGTGGCTACCCACTGCCCAGAACATGGGCAATTAAATACAAGGGCCATTTTCATCCAGAGAGTTTGCTATTTCATAGCCAATTATCCGGGCAGCTTCACCCCACTTTGAACTTTGTGGGAAGTAAGGGCAGCATATGCATCTGCAGCCTCAATAGCTTCCCTGTAGCTCCTGCCATCAACCCTATTCATCACTTTCTAAAGAAGTGTCAGCATCCACCTGCCTTTCAGTATTTAACTCCTTCATTTAGAAAGAAGCAGTAGGAAATTTGAACCAAGAGCTATTTTTATCTTTATAATGGCAAAAGCAATTTTAACACTATATCCACATCGTAATCTGCATTTCTGCAATCTGTTATATTTTAAAATATCAAAATCAGGAATGAATGTGTTCTTCTCAGAAATTCACATGGCTCCCTAATGCAATTTTTCCTTAATTAGAATGGTGCTCAGTTAAGAGAAAGATATTTAATGTTCTTAGTCCCTAGAGCAAATGTAAATTTTATCAAAGTCCAGTTGTGGCTCAGCTTTACCAAAGAAAATACAGCTTTAGGGTATAAGTTTATTTGAAAAAAGACTTTTTATTATTAAAATGCACCAATTAAGCCTATAGTATTAAAGAAGTCCTGAGGTGGAGGTTTATGCATGTATTTACACATGCAATGATATACAGTGACACACAAACCAGACTGCCTCCAGCCTACCACTTGAGGAAAGGGTAGGGAGTGATGCGGAGTAAGGGTGTAAATGATGCCTTTATATTCTCTCTTCCTATTGATGGGATCTGAACTCTCTGATTATCGTCGCCAACTCCCTCACTTTTCAGTTGCTTATACTACTTTCCTGGAATCCTTCCCTACCTTCTTTCCTCTCTCCTATCATTACTCTCAGAGTAGCCTTGCCAGACCCACTGGAGATAAGATAACTTGAAGGAGATAGAAAGAGTCACATCATCCCTGCCTTCAAAGCCCAGTTGCAGCATCTCTTTCTTGACACCTTTCTTGTCTATTCCCTAGGCAGGAATTGATAATCCATACACAAACTTAGTGAACTTTACTGTGCATACAAGTTACTCAATGTTATTAAAATGCAGACTCTAGTTGGATAGGCCAGAGCAGAGGGCCTAAGATTTTGTATTTCTATTGGGCTTCCAGTTGACAAAATTGCTGCAGGTGATTCATGGACCATATTTTTGTTTGTTTGGTTGGTTGGTTGGCTGTTTTTTCGGTTTTTTTGTTGGTTTGTTGTTTGAGACAGAGTCTCTTTCTGTCACCCAGGCTGAAGTGCAGTTGTATGATCATGGCTCACTGCAGCCTCAACCTCCCAGGCTCAGATGATCTTCCCACCTCAGCCTCCTGTGTAGCTGGGACTATAGGTGCATGCCACCATGCCCAGTTATTTTTTATGTATTTTTTTGTAGAAAAAGAGCCTGGTTATGCTGCCCAGGTTGGTCTTGAACTCCTGGGCTCAAGAGATCCATCTGCCTTGGCTTCGTGAAGTGCTGAAATTACAGGCGTGAGCCACCCTACCTGGCGGCAGGGACCATATTTTTTAGTACAATTCAAAAATGTGAAGTGCTTAGTACTACGAGTTCTAATCCCTTTTTTCCTCTCCAGAATAAGTTGTCCATTTTCCGAGGTCTGGGACTCTATCTTATATTTCTTATGTTGATCCTCAAAATGCTGAGCTTACAATTGGAGCTTCTTAAATACTTCTGCATTAAATGATTGATGGAGTCAGACAACCTGGGCTGAAATCCCAGTGCTGCTCCTCATAAGCTTTGGAACTTTAGGCAAGTATTTTACTCTCTTTGAACCTCAATTTTTTTATTTGTGAAATAATATGGTAACTATGAAGATTGCACAAACTTATCCTGTAAAGCACCTTGCACAGTGCTTGACACAAAGTAGGCTCCTAATAAATACTACTTCTGTGTTGCCTTGGATTTTCTGGAAAAAAAAAAAATTAGGATGATCAAATCATTTTATAAATGTCAGTTAAAACTTTTAAAGGAGAAAAACACATTTCAAAACTACATTTATTTCTGAAAATATTTGTTTAGATATTTTCCTTCTTCCCTTATGTTTTCTGAAATGTTCTCTCTGTTTTTTTT
>NW_016107889.1:525885-553889 GCF_001604975.1 Cebus imitator | reverse complement strand
AAATGTCAGATATAGATGAGGGGGAGGAAGGCAGCAAATCACACTGCCATGTGTGTACCTATGCAACTATCTTGCATGTTCTTCACATGTACCCCAAAACCTAAAATGCAATTAAAAAAAGGAAAAAAAAAGAAAAACAAACAAACAAACAAAAAATATTAACTTCTCTCAGCTTCAGCTTTCTTGTTTGTAAAATTTGAGGAATGATTATAGTATCTACCTAGGCAATCACTGGTATGTAAACACTCTTTATAATCTATAAAGCACTATATTTGCTTCAACATGCTGTCATCTATCTATAGATAACTGTCTTTTCATTTTCTGTTCTAGAATCTTGAGATTATAATAGTTTTGTATTTATCCTCAGATCCTTTTGGAAATTAAAGTTTCTCTATAAGCATTCCCAAAGTCCTCTGCCTCTCTGCTATTTTCATTATAAAGAGAGATAACATAAAGCAGAGAAGATAAATATAATTTGATAAAATAATCCAGCAAGTTACAGGCAGGCTTGTAATAAAAAATTTCTCTTGTTTTTTGTTAAAATAAAAGGCACATGGAAACTTCTTCTTTGAAACCGGAAGCAAGTTTTTCTTTTGTAAATTACATTAAATTAAAAAATACTATCTGAAAAACAAATATCTGAGAATATTAATTTCATACTTAAATATGAAAGATACGATTTTCATGGAGCAGCTCAATTCAACCACAGCACCTGAAACTGTAAGTCAAACTTTATTACCACACAAGTCTACCATCTACTTTTTAAATGTCCTTTTCAACATGGCTACATGTTATTATTACCAAAAGTAGTCAAATACGTATACTAAGATTTGTACTGGGATCTGACCAGCACTTTAACCAGAATGATATTTCTCAAAGGTCCAAAGCAATTGCTAGTTGCTCAGAGTCTAGCTTAGATATTGGTGCTGTGTTCATTGTACCTTTAAGAAAAATAAGCTCAGAGGTAGCTCATGAGAGAGTATATGCAAAGATTATTCATCTCTATATGTTAATTTTTGTAGTTTTCTCATTAGATATACTTTCATGCTGAAATACAAATAGTACTGCATATTTGTACAATTGGCAACATTTTCTTAGTCCTTTAAAATCACTAGTCAGTGACTTATCTCTGAATTGAAAAAGTATGAGTGAGAAAACACATTTGCTTTTTGTTTTTCACTTTTAGAGTCAAAAACCATAGAAGAATATTTGGCAAGAGTGGAGGTCTCTATAACGTACTGCCAGTCTAGTCTTTGAATGGAATTCATAGCTCCCCATATGAAGACAGGCTTGTGGATTTAAGATCTAACTCAGTTTTCAGTGATGAGGAAGAAAGAAAGTAAGGGTGTCATTGATTACAGACAAACTAATTTTAGGCAATGAAGCCTAAGTCTAGCCCACCATCCTTTGGTGAGGATGAATCCATTCTCCCATGTTTTAGTGGCCCTCTAAAGCATTCCAGGTTGGTGCTTCAATCTCTTCTTTCTAAATCCCTGTTTTAGTTCAGGTTCCCTGAGAAATAGATTCTGAGACGAAAGTTTGCATGCAGAAGATTTATCGAGGACATGCTCTCAGCAGAAATACTTGTAAAGGAGTGAGGCAAACAGCATTGGATAGAAGGAGGAGTATGATGTGTTTGTAACAGAGGTTTCAGCTGATTCCAAAGATTTTTCTGGATTTAGGATGTTTGTCCTGTACTAAGTAAAGTATAGGAGTCGAGTCCTTGCAGAGCTGCATTAACCAGTCATCAGATGCAGGCTGCCCTGGGAAGGGGGGCATAACCATGGCAATGTTGCTCTTTTTGGTGAAGGGAAATTCCTAGAGAACAAATCATCTGTAATCCTTCACAGCTGAGGGAATAAGTGCCTTACTTATTACATTAGTTATAAAACACTAGTCTGGCCTGTAAAGTCCAAATGTACTTGTTTCCTAGTGCTATCTAGCAAATTACTACAAACCTTACTCATTTAAAATAATAATCACTTATAATCTCTTGGGATTTTTGTGCATCAGGAATTAGAATTGAGGAGGGCCTGAGGTCAAAGTTGTAAGATTCAAAGGCTGGGTGGTAGAATCACCTGGAAGTTTGTTCACTCATTTGTCTGGTAGCTGATGTTAGTATTTCCTAGAGACCTAGCTGAGACTGTTGGGCAATGACAAAGATTCTTTCCTTGACCAAACACTAGTTAGGCTCTTCTGAACTTCCTCCTCAACTAGGCCCTGACTTCTGTGCTTGTGTGTTCATCTCTGCATTGTGCAGTTAACAAGACTCCTGCTGAGTCAGTTTAGCAAAAATCCCCCAACTTTAATATCTGATCCAAATCCTCATCTCCCACCCTCAAAATCTGATCACCCTGTCCTGAATTCAGCAAAAATCCTGTTATGTCAGTTTAGCATAGAATTTACTCTTCCTCAGTGATTTTCCATCCACTAGCCCCACCCTACTCCTTGGCTATACAACCTCACTTGTCCTTGTTGTATTTGGCATTCAGCCCAATGTCTATTACCTACTGAAAAATCCCATTGTATTAGTCTCTCCTCAATAAAATCTTCTTGTCTTTAACATGTGACAAGAATAATTTTTTTCTTCAACACCAGAGTGCTCATATGTGGCTCTTCTATGTAGCTTGAGCTTCATCACAGCATGGTGCCAAGGCTCCAATGGCAAGCCAACCTGAGAGACACAGAGAGAGAGAGAGAGAGAAAGAGAGAGAGATGGAGAGGGAGAAAGAAAAAGAGAAAGAACACACCAGGTGGAAGTAAGTTGCTTTTAAAGGCCTAGCCTCAGAAGTCACATGGGTTTCATCCACTGCATTCTATTGGTTAAGGCAGCTAGAGAGGTTCCCGGGGTGGAGAAAGGGCAGGAAGTACAGAGATCCCATTTCTCAATGTATTCAATGTAAAAGAGTATGTGAGATGGAATATATATTGATGTAGCCATCTTTGGAAAATATAACATTCTCCAGTCACGAACAGAAGATCTAGGCAGAACACCACAGCACACATCTCAGTCTATCATTTGTGGTCACACTTATCCTCTAGTGTCATATATTGAGAAGAGTTTCTTCAGGACTCTGGTTAATTTTACTAGGGAAACATATGACTTTAATTAGAAAACTGCTAGTCTGTGCCACTGAAGCTTGTCTGAAGATAACAACCAATACTCATTGTGTTAGTCCATTTTCATGCTGCTGATAAAGACATACCCAAGACTGGGAAGAAAAAGACGTTTAGTGGAGTTACAGTTCCACATGGCTGGGGAGACCTCACAATCATGGCAGAAGGCAAGGAGAAGCAAGTCACATCTTACATGGATGGTGGCAGGAAGAGAGAGAGAGAGGTTGTGCAGGGGAACTCCTCTTTTTAAAACCATCTGATCTCATGAGACTATTCACTATCATGAGAACAGCATGATAAAGACTTGCCCCCATGATTCAATTACCTCCCACAAGGTCCCTACCACAACATGTGGGAATTCAAGATGAGATGTTGGTGGGGACACAGCCAAACCATATCATTCCACCCCTAGCCCCTCCCAAGTCTTATGTCCTCACATTTCAAAACCAATCATGCCTTCACAACAGTCCCCCAAAGTTTTAACTCATTTCTGCATTAACTCAAAAGTCCACAGTCCAATGTCTCATCTAAGACAAGGCAAGTCCCTTCTGCCTATGAGTCTGAAAAATCAAAAGCAAGTTAGTTACTTCCTACACACAATGGGGTACAGGTATAGGATAAATACAGCCATTCCAAATGGGAGAAAATGGCCAAATCAAAGGGGCTACAGGCCTCATGCAAGTCTGAAATCCAGCAGGGCAGTCAAATCTTAAAGCTTCAAAATGATCTCCTTTGACTTCATGTCTCACATCCAGGTCACGCTGATGCAAAAGGTGAGTTCACATGGTCTTGGGCAGCTCTGACCCTGTGGCTCAGCAGGATACAGCTTCCCTCCCAGCTGCTTTCATGAGATGGTGTTGAGTGTTTGCAACTTTTCTAAGCTCATGGTGCAAGCTGTCAGTGGATCTACCATTCTGGAATCTGGAGGACAGTTGCCCTCTTCTCATAGCTACACTAGGCAGTGCCCCATAGGGACTCTGTGTGGGGGCACCAACCCACATTTCCCTTCTATACTGCCCTACTAGAGGTTCTCCATGAGAGTCCCACCCCTGCAGCAAACTTCTGCCTAGCTGTCCAGGTGTTTCCATGCACCCTCTGAAATCTAGGTGGAGGATCCCAAATACTAGTTCTTGACTTCTATGCATTCACAGGCTCAATACCACATGGAATCTGCCAAGGCTTAGAGCTTGCACCCTCTGAAGCCACTGCCCAAGCTCCATGTTAGCCCTTTTCAGTCATGGCTGGAGTGGCTGGGAAGCAGGGCACCAAGTCCCTAGACTGAACACAGCATGGGGACTCTGAGCCTTGCCCATGAAACCATTTTTTTTCTCACAGGCCTCCAGGCCAATGATGGGAGAGGCTGCCATGAAGACCTCTGACATGCCCTGGAGACATTTTCCCCATTGTCTTGGGGATTAACATTCAGTTCCTCATTATTTATGCAAATTTCTGCAGCTGGCTTAAATTTCTCCTCAGAAAATTGAATTTTCTTTTCTATCACATTCTCAGGCTGTAAATTTTCCAAACATTTATGATCTGCTCCCCTTATAAAAATAAATGCCTTATAACAGCACCCAAGTCACCTCTTGAATGCTTTGCTGCTTAGAAATTTCTCCTGCCAGCTACCCTAAATCATCTTTCTCAAGTTCAAAGCTCCACAAATCTCTAGGGCAGGGTCAAAATCCCACCAGCCTCTTTGCTAAAACATAATGAGAGAGTTCTAGTTCCCAACAGTTTCTTTGCTGTAGTTCCCAACAAGTTCCTCATCTCCATCTGAGACCACCTCAGCCTGCATTTCATTGTCCATATTATTATCAGCATTTTGGTCAAAGCCATTCAACAAGTCTCTAGGGAGTTTCAAACTTTCCCACATATCATGTACCTGAAGTTATGTTGATATGCTCTAGTAAAAATACCATTATCTAGATTAGCAGTTGTGATTGGGGATACTACCTAACTGACTTTACCATAGTCCACTTTAGTCCTCCAGTATGTAGTTGGTTTTATAGGAGCAAGAATGGTAAATCATTGAGAATATGGTAAGGACTCCCATTTCTGCAACCTTCAGAGTTTTAAGGTAGGCAACGAGCTCTGTCATTCTTCCAGGATGCAATTTTATTTTTTATTTACTGTCTTGACTGGGGATAAGGGAGAGAGGGAGTTATTCAGAGGCTTACACTTAGCCTTTCCACTATGATAGCTTTTACTCCCAGAACAAAGACCTGATGCTGGGATTCATCCAAGTATCATGTACAACCATTCTAATTAGACATTCGTGGATTGGGGTAGTGACCCCAATGGGAATGTATAGATATAGTGGACCTACAGTGAGCTAAACCTGAGCCAGGATTCCACTTATTATCTGACTCATATATACTCCCACTCCAACAGAGGAGCCACAATGACACTTCTGGTGTCCTGCTAGCAATGTCAACTGATCCTAACAAATTTCAAAATACTTAAATATTTCCTTTTTCCCAGTGTATAGTTACTCAAGAAGATAATCTTAAGTCCCTTTGAGGGAGACTGGCGGAAGCATTGTAGGCTTTTCAGCTTGCTTTGGTGTTGGCTGTGAGAACAGGCTTAGGGATAGAAACCGGGCAAGAGATCATAAATTTTATTGGGAAAGCTGCCTTTTCTGATCATCCATCTTTGATTGTTTTTGGTTACGTCAATTAGGCAAAAATCTTGTTGGGTTCCCATCTATCTTGTTCCTAGAATACTATGTTCTATTAACTATCTCCATAGTTCTCTGCAGGTCAGGACCCTTTGGCTGCCATTCTGACCTTACTGTTCAGTACAATAATTGCATCCACTTTGCTCCTGACAGTAAATCACTGACATCTGGTCTCTATTATTTACAGATCCTATCATTACCTTTGCCATCAAGTAGCCCAGTTTTATTACAGCATTTCCCAGTGTTAGCCCTGATCTGTATAGGACAGCAAGTTTCTCAGTAATGGATGTGTCTCTCTCGCTAGCACATTGTTCTTTATTGCTTTGATTAAATAGAATGTCTTCTGAGCCTTTCTGCAGAAAATATTTGGCTGGCAGATTTTCCAGCCTTGCAGCATGTTCTGTTTCCCTAGCATGACCGATTCTGGAGACTTCCGATTCCTTCCTCCACCATCTTTCATGCAATTTCTAGCAGTTTTTACTTCACTTTTTGTGGATGATCATTTTCCCAAGATTCCAAGAGCAACCTTAGCAGTATATTCACCATATCTTCCAGAGTCCTTGATCAAGTAAATCCTATATCGTGGGAAAGTAATCTATATTTAAAAACTCACATTTATCTATCTTTATCAGGATCCAGTCTTTTATATACTGTTCTGGCTCCAATTAATCATGTTGACTAGATCCTGCAGCTACTTTGATACATAGTCCCTTTCCTCTCTTAAGAGGCCCAGCACTTTCCTACCTGGGTAATGTTGTTACTTGATTTTAGTTTGGGGTCTCATGGCAAGAAGGTGAAATGAGGATTTTGAGAGAGGATAGATATATGTTTTTTGGGGTGGTGATGGTGGTAATGTATTTTTCCTTTTGAGAAAGAGTCCTGCTCCATTGCCCAGGCTGGACACAGCTCACTGCAGCCTGAAGCTCCAGGGCTAAAGTGATCCTCTCACCTCAGCCTCCCAAAGTGCTTACAGGAGTGAGCCACTGTGCCTGGCCAGGATACATTTTTTTTAAGGCATAAATATCTAACATCTTCTAACTAGAGTACAGCACTAGATTTTAGCAAGGAGGAGTATTTTAACTTTTGCAGCCATAGAGAGATCAGGAGAATCTTGGAAATCAAGATTTTAGAGTCCATTGACCCAGATGCACCCATCCCATGCCTCAGGTCCCATTTCTTCCCAATCAGTGCCCTGACCTTGGCAGAGCTGACTTACCAAGGTTGAAAATTCAACCTTCTCTGCACTCTGAGATGCTTTATAATTAAGCCCTGGGCCTGATCACCAACTTTTTCTGCCTTCCTACTGAAAGAAATGAGTGCCTCTTTATATGTTGGCAAAGATATTTGCCATTCACACTCCATCTTAAATCAATTACTAGAGTATCCTTTCCTTTCATTGCTTTTGTCCAAAGCATGAATGGCATGTAGCAAAGCCATTCAATTCCTAGTTCTTGTAATTACTACTTCACCCAAATGGTCAAACATACAACATATTGTACTTGCCAATGTGTTCTCTTTCTCTGGTGCTCCATCCCAGTTCACTGCCAAAAAATGCATAAACAATTTTACTGCCCACAGAATGCCAAAAGCAGTTAGTATTCCACCTGCCCCCAGTGAAATGGTTCCCACTCCAAGCTGGCTGATGGATAATCAACCTCCAAAATACCATTTAAGAGTTTTCTTTATAGGTCTTCTCCCAGAACCCAGTCTTACGTCGTATTCCTCAGGAAATACACTCTAAAATGAATATATGTATGAGGACGTTTCTTCTGGGAGTCCTCTCAGAAATAAGATTTCTAAGGGAATCAGGAAAGAAGATTTAGATACAGGGAAGCTTTGAACTACCATGCAGTTGCAGCAGAGGCTTCAGTCAATTCCTTAGGGGGTTTCAGAGTTGGGATAACCCTTCAAATTTGTCCTAAACTGATGCAAGGAAAAGAGGACCTGCAGTCCTACATCACAGTCCCTAGATGTGGACTGCTCTTCAGAGAAAGCATATAACTGTGGGTGAGCTTGTTCTCTTCAGATGAGGCCAGATCCTGGAGAGGGACTCAGCAGTGAGTCATTAACAGTCAACATTCTTAGCAGTAGATAAAATGAGTCCTTCAGTACTGAATGGGGGAATTTGGGCGACAGTACCACTATAATCTCCCTCCTTTTTGGATTTATTGTGACAGTAATGTGGAATTAAGACAAAGGAGTAGTAAATATGGTGCTTAACTGGAGGGGATTTTTCCACAACAAATTATTCCCTGTTATGTCATGCCATGTCTATCTTTAGAACTTGGTGGTGGTAGAGAGGTGAGCACTATCTCATAAGAGGTAGAAAAGTGGGCACTGGGGAAAAGTTTCAGGGTGGTTCTTAGGGACCTTATCACTTTTTAGGGGCTATTTAATTGATGGTAGGTGTAATACCAATAGCTTTTGGCATGCTGTCACATTGAAATTATTAACATTAATATCAGTGGTTGTGTCAGTTTGTTCCTGCATTGCTATAAATACCTGAAGTTGTGTAATTTACAAAGAAAAGAGGTTTACTTGGCTTACACTTGTGCAGTCTGTACAGGAAGCATGGTGCCAGCATCTGCTCAGCTTCTGATGAGGCCTCAAGGAACGTATAATTGTGACAGAAGGCAGCAGGGATCTAGCATAACTAAAAAGGGAGTCCCGTGCTGATAGCCAAGACAATGGGGAAAAGATCTTGAAGGTGTTTCAGAGACTTTTGTAGCAACCCCTCCCATCACTGTAGCAAGTGGTTGCCCCACAGCCTGCTTGAATTTTTTTCCTGAAAATGCTTTTTCCTTTCTCTTCCACATGTCTAGGCTGCAAATTTTCTAAACTTTTATGCTCTGCCTCCTTTTTAAATATGAGTTTCAACTTTAAGTAATTTATTTGCTCCTGCATCTGATTGTAGGTTGTTAGAAGCAGCTATGTCACTTCTTCAGTGTTTTGCTGCTTGGAAATTTCTTCTGCCAGATAACCTAAGTCATTCCTCTTAAGTTCAAACTTCCACTGATCCCCAGGGCATGGACACAATGCAGCAAATTTCTTTGCTGTGGCATAACATGGGTAACGTTTACTCCATTTCTCAATAGCTTCCCCAGTTCCATTTGAGATCTTGTCAGCCTGACCTTCAATCTCCATATTTCTATTAGAATTTTGGTCACAACAATTTAACCAGTCTCTAAGAAGTTTCAAACTTTTCCCCATCATCCTGTCTTCTACTGAGCCCTTCAAACTCTTCCAAACTCTGCCCGTGACCTAGCTCTAAAGCCACTTCCACATCTTCAGGTATCTTTATAGCAATGTCCCCTATCTTAGTATCAATTTTCTGTGTCAGTCTGTTCTTGCATTGTTTTAAAGAAATAATTGAGACTGTGTAATTTATAAAGAAAAAAGTTTAATTGGTTCATAGTTCTGTGGGCTTTATAGGAAGCATGGTGCTATCATCTGCTTCTGATGAGGTCTCAGGGATCTTACAATCATGGCAGAAGGAAACAGGAAGCCAACATGTCACATGGTGAGAGCAAAAGAAAGAGAGAGAGTAGGGGAGGAGGTGCCATACTTTTTTAAATAACCAGACCTTTTTATTTTTGTGGCCATTCTTGCAGGACTAAGATGGTATCACATTGTGGTTTTAATTTGCATTCCCCTGATTGTTAGTGATATTGAGCATTTTTTCATATGTTTATTGGCTATTTATATATCTTCTTTTGAGAATTGTCTGTTCATGTCCTCAGCTCACTTTTTGATGGAGTTGGTTGGTTTTTTTCTTGCTAATTTGAGTTTCCTATAGATTCTAGATATTAGTCTTTTGTCAGATGTATAGATTGAAAAGGTTTTCTACCATTCTGTGGATTGTCTGTAACTCTGTTGATTATTTCTTTTGCTGTGCAGAAGCTTTTTAGTTTAATTAAGCCCCATCTATTTATCTTTGTTTTTATTGCATTTGATTTTGGGTTCTTGATCATAAAGGCTTTGCCTAAGCCAATGTCTAGAAGGGTTTTTCCTATGTTATCTTGTAGAACCATTATAATTTCAGGTTTAAGCTTTAAGTCTTTGATCCATCTTGAGTTGATTTTTGTATAAGGTGAGAGATGAGGATCCAGTTTCATTCTTTCACATGTGGCTTGTCAACTACCCCAGCACCATTAGTTGAATAGACTGTCCTTTCATCACTTTATGTTTTTGTTTGCTTTGTCCGAGATCAGTTGGCTGTAAATATTTGGCTTTATTTCTGGGTTCTCTATTCTGTTCCATTGGTCTATGTGCCTATTTTTATACCAGTATCATGTTGTTTTGATGACTATCAAATATAGTATGGTTTGAAGTCAGGTAATGTGATGCTTCTCAATTTGTTTTTTTTGTTTTCTTTTGTTTTGTTTTGGTTGTTTCTTTTTGTTTTGTTTTGTTTTGTTTTTGTTTTTGTTTTGTTTTTTTTTTTTTTTTTTTTTTTTTTGCTTAATCTTGCTTTGGCTATGCAGGCTCTTTTTTGGTTGGAAATTGCATTGCATTTCAAAATTGCTTTTGGCAGTGTGGTCATTTTTCACAACATTGATTCTACTCATCCATGAAGATGGGATGTTTCCATTTGTTTGTGTCATCTATGATTTGTTTCAGCAGTGTTTCATAGTTTTCCTTGTACATCCTTGGTTAGGTATATTTCTAAGTATTTTTTTTTTGGCAGCTATTGTGAAAGGGGTTGAGTTCTTGATTTGATTCTCTGCTTGGTTGCTGTTGGTGTATAGCAGAGCTACTGACTTGTATACATTAATTTTATATCCTGAAACTTTGCTGAATTCATTTATCAATTCTAGGAGCATTTTGGAGGAGTTTTTAGTGTTTTCTAGTTATACAATGATATGGCAGCTGTATTAGTCTATTTTCATGCTGCTGATAAAGACATACCTGAGACTGGGAACAAAAAGAGGTTTAATGGACTCACAGTTTCGCATGGCTGTGAAGACTTCACAATCACGGTGGAAGACAGAGAAACAAGTCACATCTTACCATGGATGGTGGTAGGTAAAAAGTGAGATTGTGCACGGAAACACCCATTTTTAAAACCATCAGATCTTGTGAGACTCATTCACAGTCACAAGAACTGCACAGGAAAGACTCGACCCCATAATTCAATCACCTCCCACTGGCTTCCTCCCATGAAATGTGGGAATTGAGGGAGTTACAATTCAAGATGAGATTTGGGTGGGGACATAGCCAAACCATACCATTCTGTGCACCTGAAGGCTCAACACCACATGGAAGCTACCAAGGCTTGGGGCTTGCACCCTCTGAAGCCATGGCCTAAGCTATACTTTGGGCCCTTTTAGTCATGGTTGGAGTGGCTGGGACACAGGGCACCAAGTCCCTAGACTGCACACAGCATGGGCACCCTGGGCCTGGCCCACAAAACCACTTTTTCCTCCTAACCCTCAGGCTGTGATATGAGGGACTGCTTTGAAGACCTCTGACATGCCCTGAAGACATTTTCCCCATTGTCTTAGAGATTAGCATTTGGCTCCTCATTACTTATGCAAATTATGCATATTTCTGCAGCTGGCTTGAATTTCTCCTCAGGAAATGGGATTTTCTTTTGTATTGCATCCTCAGGCTGCAAATTTTCTATGCTCTGCTTCCCTTATAAAACTCAATGCTTTTAACAGCACCCTAGTTACCTCTTGAATGCTTTGTTGCTTAGGAATTTCTTCTGCCATATACCCTAAATCATCACTCCCAAGTTCAAAGTTCCACAAATCTCGAAGGCAGGGGCAAAATATCACCAGTCTCTTTGCTAAAACATAACAAGAGTCACCTTTACTATAGTTCCTAACAAGTTATTTATCTCCATCTGAGACCACCTCAGCCTGGACCTTATTGTTCATATCACTATCAGCATTTTTGTCAAGGCCATTCAACAAGTATCTAGGGAGTTCTAAACTTTCCCACATGTTCCTGTCTCTGAGCCCTCCAAACTGTTTGAACTCTGCCTGTTACCCAGTTCCAAAGTCACTTTCACATTTTCAGATATCTTTTTGACAGCACCCCACTCCTGGTACCAATTTACTGTATTAGTCCATTTTCATGGTACTGATAAAGACATACATACAAGAGACTAGGATGAAAAAGAGGTTTATTGGACTTACAGTTCCATATGGCTGAGGAGGCCTCACAATCATGGTTGAAAAGAGAGCAAGTCATGTCTTACATGGATAGTGGCAGGAAAAGAGGAAGCTTGCACAGGGAAACTCTAATTTTTAAAACCACCAGATCTCTTGAGACTCATTCACTATTATAAGAACAGTGAAGGAAAGACTCACCCCATAATTCGATCACATGCCACTGGCTTTCTCCCATGACATGTGGGAATTGTGTGAGTAACAATTCAAGATGACATTTGAGTGAGGGCACTCAAACCATGTCATCGGGGATGTGGTGAAAAGGGAACACTTTTACACTGGTGGTGGGAATGTAAACTAGTACAAACACTATGGAAACTAAATAATTAAAAGTAGAGCTACCATTTGATCCAGCAATCCCACTACCAGATAGCTATCCAAAGGAAAAGAAGTCATTTTATGTGAAAAGGATACTTACACATGCATTTTTATCGCAGCCCAATTCACTATTGCCAAAACATGGAACCAGCCCAAATGCCCATCAATCAACAAGTGGATAAAGAAATTGTGATATACATATATATATATATATATATATATACCCCATGGAGTACTACTCAGCTATAAAAAGTAATTAAATAATGGCATATGCAGCTATCTGGATGGAATTGGGGACCATTATTCTAAGTGAAGGGACCCAGGAATGGAAAACCAACTACTGTATGTTCTCACTCATAAATGGGAGAAACTTTATGAGGATACAAAGACATAAGAATGATACAATAGACTTTGGGAATTCAGGGGGGAAGGGTGGGAGGGGGTGAGGGGTAAAAGATTACAAATTGGGTGCAGTGCATACTGCTCGGGTGATGGGTGCACCCAAATCTCAGAAATCACCACTAAAGAACTAGTTCATGTAACCCAACTCCACCTGTTTTCCAAAAACCTATGGAAATAAAAAATTAAAAAATAAAAATAAAGGCCGGGCACAGTGGCCCATGCCTATAATCCCAGCACTTTGAGAAGTCAAGGCAGGTAGATCACCTGAGGTCCGGAGTTCAAGACCAGCCTGATCAACATGGTGAAACCCATCTCTACTAGAAATACAAAAATTAGCCAGGCATGGTGGCAGGCATCTGTAATCCCAGCTACTCAGGAGGCTGGTGTGGGAGAATCACTTGAACCTGGGAGGCAGAGGTTGAAGTGAGCCAAGATAGCTCCAGCCTGGGCAACAAGAGCAAAATTTCATCTCAAAATAAATAAATAAATAAATAAACAAGCAGAGCTCATGTGAATTAACTGAGCAAGAACTCATTCATCACCAAGTAGATGACACTAAGACATTAATGAGGGGTTTGACCCCATGATCCAATAACTCCCACCACACCTCACCTCCAACATTGTGGATTACATTTTAACATGAGAGTTGTAGGAAACAAAAATACAAACTACATCAGTGGTGAACCACTGCAGTTTATATTCTAACTTTTTCTGGTATACTTTACCAAAGCAGAAGGAAATTCTCACTTTGAAACATTTCCATATGCATTGTTTAGATTATTTATTAATCCAATTTTCTTTTTTAAACATCAAATCTATGCATCAAATCTAGGCTTCTACATAGCATCTATTCATTCATT
The DNA here is from genome assembly GCF_001604975.1 of Cebus imitator. Classification (NCBI taxonomy): domain Eukaryota; kingdom Metazoa; phylum Chordata; class Mammalia; order Primates; family Cebidae; genus Cebus; species Cebus imitator. The sequence continues at coordinate 540,339 of NW_016107889.1, read as the reverse complement.
CAACAATACTGACTTCACACCCACTATATGTCACGAACTGTTCTAGGTAGTAGGGATACAGTAATTAACAAGGTAGACATAATCTTTATATTCATGAAATGCACATTGTAGAAAATGGCTGTGGGAGACAATAAGGAATAAATTAACAAGAAAATTTCAAATGATTATAAGTGATGATAATAAAATAGTAATGGGAAAACAAGTAATTGACTTTCACGATTTGCAGATTGGAAAGGAAATTTACTGTACATAGGGGAGTCAGGGTAAACTTTTCTGAGGAGGTGTTTCTTGAGCTGCAACCCGTATGATGAGAAGGATATGGTTCATTTGAGCTGATGAGAGTAAAGCGAGAAAATAAGTCTTGAGAAGAACTGAGGGAAGAGAGTTTCTGAAGGACATAAAGAATAACTAGTACAAAGGCCCTGAAAAAACAAAAGAAGGCCAACAAAGCTGGATGGAGTTTGGTGGCAGAGGGGAAATCATACAAACTGGGATGAGAGACTAGGCATGGACAAATTACACAGAGACCCAAAGGCCATAGTCAATAATTTATGTCTAAGAATATTGAGAAGGCAATAGTAAATTTTGAGCAAAGGAATAACATAATCTACCTTATGTTTTAAAATAGTAATTCTGGAAGCTGTTTATAAAGTGGATTATAAAGGGTCAAGAATAGAAGCAGTAATACCAGTTAGTTAGGAAATGATTTCAGTAATTCAGGGGAGGTGATGGTGGCTTTGACCAGGATTGTAGCTGCAGAGGTAGTGAGAAGTTGTCAAACTATGAATACATTTTGAAGGTAGAGCCAAAATGATTTGCTGACAGATTAGATGTAGGATGTAAGAGGAAAATAGGACTTGGATCAGCAACATTATACTTAGAGTCAAACTGTCTAGTAGTGAGTAGGACAATAAATGGGTCAGAGGAAGAGATTACTGAGGGCCAAATCAGAAAGGTTTCACAATCTTCAAGGCAAAAATCTGAGCGTGTTTCTGTGTGTGTAAGTGTGTGTGTGTGACAGAGTACAGAGATGCAGAGAGCAATTTATCTTACTGAAGATTATCTTGTTGACAATTTACTTCTACAATTGGCCATAGACAATATTTTCTGTTTTGATTGACTCAGTTGAGAAGATCTTTGTTTTGTTAGACTGCTTCTGGAGCTGACACTCCAACATAAAACTAGGGCACACCCACTTGGTGACTTCTGAAGTAGAGATGACTGTTATAGTGTCTCAAGCTGTGCTTAATGGGGAGATGTGCCTGGGGTATCTGCATGCATTGTGCAGATGCAGGAGAATAGAAAGATCAAACCTATAACCCCAGCTGTGGCTAGAAAGCCTGCCCATTAGAGGTCCTTTTGCACTTCACAGGCAGGAGGATATTCTACAAGCAAAGCCATCCCACAGGTGCAGAGCTGAAGCACAACTGATTTCCTTTGTGGGACTAGCCACAGAGACATCCTTCATGTATGCTCCCAGACTCAGTGGCAGTTTCAAGTTGATGTGAAGTGCAGATACATAGCACAGAAGTGTTACTATTGGAACATTTTGGAATTTCAAAGCATCATCTGATGGGAGAAGGTGTAGAAAGCAAGCACTAACCCTCCTGCCAGAGAAAACAGGGGTTAAAGAAGGGAAGCAGTTTTTCACATGGTGCAAAGCAGAGTCACACTTTTTTTTTATCACACTGTGTTGAAATTTTCCTCTTTAATGCATCTGTGTTTCAGAAACTGATCTGTCTTGTTCCTCTTTAGCAGAGTGACTGCCACATAGTATATGCTGATGAGATATTGTGGCTGAATGAATGAATAATTGAACCTAAATTAACCTTAGAGTCTCTGCCAACTGAGTTGTGTTGTCAATAGTTGTTGCTAACAAATATGAAATTCCAGTTCTAATTCATGTCTTTGTGCTTGGTACCTGTGACACAATCAGGCTATGTCTGTATAGTGTTGCCGGAGCAGTTGGTTTTGTGGAACTGGTCAGGAAATGGAAAGAAGTCAACAGTCTCAAATGATTGGTTTGAGGGGTATTTTTTCCTACTCAGTTGCTGAAACTTTTGTCTGAATTGACAAAATAAACATAAACAAAAGCCAAATAAATCAAAAAGCACATTGATGTCTGCTAGATGCAATTACATCCTTGCCCTGACCTGTGGCCATCAGCATGAAACCTGAGACCCTGAACAGTGGGATAAATGTCTGTATATACAACCATTCCTTTTTGTCACCTTAGGGTCTGAGGCGGGCTACAGACAGCCAGATCAGTTGTTTGACGTCATGAGTTGAAAGTACTCAACTGACTGAGTCAAATTTTCAGTACTTATATAATCAGGGCTTTTGTATAATCAGTGTCCACTCTTTCTGTATGGTATCAGGCTCTTTGTCACTTCTCAAATGCTCCCTTTTTAAAGATTACAAATATTGGACACCTTAAGTCATCCCTGTTTGGAGATTTCCCCACCTAAACCTCTCCAGCCATTCTCTGCACCTCCTCCTACCTTGGCAGCTGTGTGTCTTCCAAACACTTCCTCTCAAATCAAGGCTGAAATACATGTTCAATTTTTGAGTAACCAAATATGGGACTGTCTGTATCAGCAAGCGATATTTTTGCCAGTCAGTCCTGATTTGATGGATTGAAATTTTCCATAGAATTTCCCAGGTGCCAACTGCTTAAGCTAAACAATGACACCAAATGAAATGGCCTCAAACAAAGGTACATCAGGAGGAGAAACAAAATGACACTGATGTTTTGAAGGGTGCCTCCACTGAGGGGCTATAAGCAAGGCAGAGTCTTCATATTGCACAAGCCAGACAACATAAAGAAAGATAGAACTAACACAAAGAAAAACAGGAGAAAACACACAAAGAGGACCTAAGATAATACCTATAGAAGAAAATTTAAATTGCAGATGGATTTCTCATTTCTAATCCTTCACATATAGAAGGAGGCTATTTCTGTATCTCTCCTGTTTGACATGCAATCTTCAGTAACAAACACGTAGATTTAAACACTATTTTAACAAACAAATTAAATCCATAATATTGTCAGGTCTAACAGAATATTTTCATTAGTTAAAAGTTTAACTGCCCCATGGTAGCATAGCCATAAGTGAATTCCTTTTCCAATGAGTGGAGAAAAAGTGATTTTATAACAACAACTTCCACTCCCACTCCATATTATAACACAGTTCTGTCCATCAGCAGCAGCCTGATATTATGAAGAGCAAAAATACTTAACGAACTTACTCTTATTAAACGATGCATACCATCTAATGCTGGGAGAAAGAAAATTAAGACAGCAATTGGGAAGCAATGTATTTCATTTATTCTCACCACTGCATTTTTTGGACCTGTAATATATTCCACCCATCAGAAAGCTTTATCTCAGCTGGAAAACATGAATTCTTATTCTTTGCTAAATTCTAAGTGCCTTTAAAAAATTGAAATGTTCATGGGTGACATTTATGATTATAGGTAAAATACATAGTTATATTCATACTTTAAAATGGTGTACAGTTAAAACTCACATCCTTAAAAAATAAATAAATGATTAAAAAGCAAAATAAAACACACTTTGTCAAGAGCATAATTGAAAATGAGAACTTTCCTTCTTTGGTTTGATTTCAGCTTGCTAATCAGGTTCATACTTACTGTATATCAAAAAAATGTACTCTTGCGCCACATATTCAAAGAGAGAATGACATCACTACAAAATATTTAAACTGTTTTCTTTACTGCCTGCTATCATTGTATCAGGATGCTACTGAGCTTCTTGGGTGTTGTAGTTTTCATTTCTGGTTAACTAATTAGAATGTTTGAATCAGAATTTACAAGAACAGGATACATTTTGGAATTCTCCGAAGTAAAGAAATGAAATAAAGGTATGAAGGAAAGGTCACCAAATAATCTATTTTCTACTGATCAAATGTAGTGTTTTTGATTCCTTTCATTTTTTTATCATATAACTGTGGCAATGTAGGGCATTTCAAAAGTAATTGGACACTTGCACAGTGTTTATTCAGTAACTAGGTACTATACGAAATTGTAGAATGTGCCTAATTACAGAGTTACCCTTACAAATAGCTAACCATTGGAGAAATACAAGTTTTGGCTGCCTGTTCACATATAATCTGGATACTGAATAATAAATATTTAAGTGTTCTATTGTATTTGACTACTCTATAATTATTTGTTGTGGAAAGTTTGCATGGATGCCCCTCAATTAAAATATATGCTGCAAAATAGCAAAAATCATTTTAAGTTCTTGTGAAAACTGTCCCAAGTCATCCATTAACAGATACGTATTATTTTTATTTTAAATGCATAGTCCTCTTCCAGTTTTTTGTTTGTTTTCTGAGATGGAGTCTTGCTATGTCGCACAGGCTAGAGTGCAGTGGCATGATCTCAGCTCACGGCAACCTCCGCCTCCCGGATTCAAGCGATTCTCCTGCCTCAGCCTCCTGAGTAGTTGGGATTACAGGTGCATTCCACCACGCCTGGCTAATTTTTGTGTTTTTGGTAGGGACCGGGTTTCACCATGTTGGTCAGGCTGGTCTCGAACTCCTGACCTTGAAATCCAGCCACCTTGGCCTCCCAAAGTGCTGGGATTACAGGCATGAGCCACCACACCCGGCCTTAAACCCAAAGCTAGTCAAGCGTGGTTGCTGGGAGGAGACCATATTTTTTAAATAAATATTGATCTCAGTAAATCAGCTCCTGTACTATGGCAAGAAAGTCAGAAATACATATATGTACTTGAAACCCAGAAGTCAAATTTGATATTTAAAGTCAATACATAGATAAATACATTAAAAAGATACTTAGATATATATAGATATATAGATATATAGATATATAGATATATATATATATATAGAGAGAGAGAGAGAGAGAGAGAGGGAGAGAGAGAATATACTCACTACTGGGGACTGTACACAGAGGCTGGATTGGATCTGGGTTGTTAAAGAGCCTCCGAAAAAGGCTGTGACTGGGGCTATACAAGCTTACCAAATTGTCCATTTTGACTAAATTGACCAGTCAATTTAATGAAATAGCCACTTAACTCCCCCACCTCAATTTGACCAAAACCACTTGTTAAAGACCTTGGAGACAGTCTTATTTTCCTGATCTTTCCAAACAACAATTCCCTCTACTGCTCTATTCACCTGTCTCTTCCAAGCAGCCCTTTAGTGGTTCGATTGTTTTCTCAGTTGTGATTGGAGTTAAGAAATGACTATTTATTCCCCAGGACACACATTTTCCTGGGATTGAGGGAGTTACAGTAATCAACTGAGCCAACGGCTGCCCTGGGCAGAACCGTTTAAAGGCTACCGAGGAGCAGGATAAACTCCTGAGTGCTCTAAGAATCCTGCTTAAATCAAAAAAATCTAAGAACTGCTAGTTTGGCATTCAGTTCACCATTTCATAACCTGCACTTTGCTTCTCAGGTAGTGATCTGAAATACTTACTGAGCTACGATTTCTCTTGGGGCTAGTGAAGAAACTGAGTGGGTCAGACCAACTCACAATTCTTCAAGAAACGGCTAGCCATTTCCATTTTCAAGAAATGGAAAGACACTGTTTAGACCTAGATGCCTTGATTTCGAAATGTATGATGAGAAAGGAAACGTAATTGTGCATTTTTAATTAAGATGTGTTCATTTCCATTTTAATCCTTACTGCNTGCATTTATGAAAACTTCCAAGAAAACATGAAAGAAGGGTCTAGAAGACTCACTCGCTTTTTTCACTGGGCATGAGATACCCACCATCTTCCACAAGATGGCAGGCAGTTTTCACTTTACTGTTGGTGATCAACAGGAAATTGCTCCAATCTCAAATGACAGCAACCCCAGGTAGCTAGGGTGACATTTGCTTTACATTACGTTACACACTAATTAATCATTAGTGATCCCAGAAGTAAGTCTGCTAAAAATTCTTTGCTATGGCTTTGCACAGCAGGAGCTTTCAATATTGATACTATTACATGCACATATGTTCAGCCAGTATATCTTATAGCCATGGATTTAACCTTTCAGGTTATTTTAATTAATATTGCCTAGATTAATATTCACCTCTTATTTGGAAGGGGAAATGGTAAGGTTAGTAAAATAAATACAAAAAGAAAAAGCAGTGAACAAAACTCTGAAAAGCTAAAGGCAACTTTGCTGAGTTTTCAGCTTGAAGCACCTTTGTCTTCTGCATTTTTGACATCTTCAACTTTTTCCCAGGCCCACCTCAAAACCTCTGGGGTAAAAATTCTTTAAAGATTTTGGCTGGCACCACCACTCCACACTTAGCTTGCATGCTATGGTCTCGAAACACATCACCTCATGAAGGATTTACTCTATTTCATCAACTAACAGGAAATGTTCACATTGCCTTTCAACATGAATTCAATTTCACAGCAAGAAGCCTCGTTATTATAAGAAATTCCACCAGGCATGAGCCACAACCCAAGCTACAGACAATGAGCACAGATGTTCTTCTTACTTAAGAAGAGACTTTCAAAAAGGTTCGGCAACCATCTGAACAGCCACAGCCAGCCCAGTTTTCTCTATCACATGAAGCTAGACCAAGACAAACGTCATCTGCCTGGATGTACCACACCCAATTCCACTCTTAAGCAGTTTAGGTTCACAACTTAGTTCCAGTTATACCTGGTTAGTTTTCCACTTGGTTCAGCTCCACCCACTCTTAGACCTTGTTAACACATCTCTTGTAAAATATCTCTATTACCTCTTCATTAAAATTTAGTTTTCTTCTGATAAAGACACTTCCTACACAACTACTTCAGCAGTGGTTTTTTTGAACTTTAATGTGTAGATGAGTCACCTGCAAATCTTGACAAAATGCAGATTCTGATTGACTGCATCAGGGGTTTAACCTGAGATTCTGTATTTCTAATAAGCTCCCAGATGATCCTGAGTGCTATTGGTTCACAAGCCACAGTTGAGTTAGCAAAGCTTTAAAGTTCCTTCACTCATCCACACTCCATATATCCTGGGGTAAAAAGACTGGCAAGAGTTTCCAGACTCCCCATTCCAGACTCTTCTAGGCTTCTTTTCATCAATAACGCTTCCTCTTTTGAAGCCTTCATTATTTGACTGATAAACTTTTCAGAGTCATCTTCAGATCTCTCTCCCAGACTTTCCACTACATTCATTAAACATTCTGGAATCCAGATTATCATCTTCTTTCCACCAGATCCCCTCCCGAACAACTTCAACCTTCATGTGGATAACTCTATTTATGACACTGGCCTTGATCCCCTTTATTCCAATGACCTTCATCTGTATTCCACCTTACCAATCATGTTAGTGGCACATCATGACCTTATTGTCATCTCAAACTGTTCTTACCCTAAATTTTTAAACCTCAAAATTTCCCTCTCTTACTTCAGTCTCCACGAGACTTCAAGCTCTCTTTCCTGTGTCCCACTAAACATACTCTCCCACCCACATTGGACATTGGACTTTCCCCTCCTTGTATACATCCCTATTCTTGGCACCATGTGCTTTCACCTCTATTTCTACCCACTCAGGAGACCATGGTTAATCACTTCTAAAGTCTATACGAATATATTTTCTCTAATGTCACCTTTTTCTGAGACTACTGTGCTAAACTCAATCCTGGGTGCACTCATATTTACTGTTTTACTCCTCCCCATCTATAAAGATCCTAGTGAGCATACACACAGACAACACATCCTTCTCAGTGGCCCCGCTCTATACTCACATATCCAGCTTCAGTTGGGCCTGCAACACTGCTGCTCAATGCTCTTATTTTTTTCCTGACAAATTGTTTTCTGACCCTTTCTATGATTTTCAAACTGTCAATTTATAAAATATAAGTGTCCTCAGTTCCCATTCAGCAGTGTTTCCCACCATAAAGTCTTTCCATATCTTCATCCAATCTATTTTCCTTTTCTCCTATTATATTGTCATCGTTTCAAAGTTAATCCCAACAATTGTGTTAGCCTTAGACTTCTACCTTGATGCATCAATTTTCCATTTTCTTAAATTGCAACACTTTTCTTTACGATTTGGGTCCTTTCTCTCAGCCAACACACACTCTCATGTTTCCCTCACTAACCATCACCCCTCAACCAAAAATGCTCTTCATAATGTTACTTCTTATTTACTCTTAATCTCAATCTTACTTTTTATTTTATACATTAAGAATAATTCCCTTATTCATCATTGCTACTCTGTAAATCAGCCATTCTCTTATTAATTCCCTATGAGTGTGTATCCTAATATAAAATAAACGTCACACTTAGGAGCTGCCTCTGCAACTCCACTAAGTAGCCACTTAGTTTTCAATCTGAGTGGCCTCTTAGATGTCCTCAGTGTTTTTCACCCCTTGGCAACATTTGACACTGATGCTCAGTCTCTGACAGAAACATTTTTCTCCCATCACTTTGGTTCTCTCAGCCTTCCTATTTCACATTGTATTTGTTCTGCTGATTCATCACTGTTATATCTCTATCAAACTCTTAATGTCAATGCACCAAAGAGTTTGCCTTTAGCCCTCTCTCCATTTGAATTTTACACTTCTATCTCTCTCTTTCTGGGCTATCATAGGCATTCTCTTGATATCAGTTTTCTTCATAACACCTATTATGTTCTAACTTATACTTTACTTATTTGTGGTATTTATTGGTGTCTACCCCTTCCCTACTTCATCCCTGCAAGAATGTCAGCCCCATGAAGGGAGGGATTTTGTCTGTTTTCTGATGTACATTAAGCATCTGGATTAATACCTGGAACAGAGTAAATGTTCAATAAATTTTGTGGAACAAAGGAACTAACAGCTATGAAATAATCAGTTCCATATCTAGATCTCTAAACTTAATGCTTCTCTTAAATACACACATCCTTGTGGCTATTCTACCAACACTTCAAACTTAACGTGGCCCAAGCCAAAGTCGGTACCTCGGTCTGTGCCAAACTTGCTCTTCCTGCAGTGGTCTCTAGCTCAGAAGAAAGTCTGAAGTCATGTGGACTCCTTCATCTTTTCTTCACCATGCAGAGCCAGTCATCAAGCCCTGCGGATTTAAATGTCTCCAATGGCTTGCATGCCTATGCCCCCTCTATTTTCATCCTCACAGCCACAGTCACAGTCCCATTTCTCCTCTGGCCTACAACCTTAAAATATCCGCCTAAAATTACTTTCCTCCTGCCACCAGTTTCTCATTGTTATATATCCTACACAATCTTACCTGACTTATTTTCCCCCAAAAAACCAAGTCTGATAACATCACCTCTCTCTTGAAAAGTCTACAAATAATTTCATTTCCTACAGGTCCAAATCGGAAGTTCTTGGCCTGACCTTAAAGTTCCTCTATAATCTATCACTTTTGAATCTCTTTTTAGGTTTCATCTACATATTTTTTCACAGTCCCTATACTCTAGATGTTCCTAATCTGGGTGCTCATATGCCCAATGAACAGAAACGATTCTAAGAGAACACAGATTAGAAGAATGGTGACTTGTTTAAACAAAATAAGACAAGACTCACTGGATAAATGGAATGACTTAAAGCTAACTTTTGGCAAGGAATTGAGATCTGAAGAAGACAAGACATAACTGACAAAACCCTGCTTCTCTTCCCAGTGGCCTAGATGGAGTTTTCAACATGAGCTCCATGGGCTATCCTCATCAGAATTTTCTAGGGGTGAACCCTGGTTATCTTTATTTGTAATATACTTCCCAGGAGATTCACTCACATCTTCAAGGTTGAGAACAATTGACTTAGGGAGTAATATCCATATTTTTTATTTTTAAGGGCATGAGAAAAAATAAGTGTCCTCGTACTCCTAAATAGATGGAAAAGACACTGTTTTGGGATTCAGAAAAGTTGGTTTCTGCCGGGTACGGTGACTCACGTCTGTAATCCCAACACTTAGGGAGGCCAAGGTGGGTGGATCATCTGAGGTCAGGAGTTCGAAACCATCCTGGTCAAATGGCAAAATCCCATCTCAACTAGAAATACAAAAATTAGCTGGGCGTAGTGGTGAGCGCTTGTAATCCCTACTTGGGAGGCTGAGGCAGGACAATCCCGTGAACCTAGGAGGCGGAGGTTGCAGTGAGCTGAGGTCTCACCATTGTACTCCAGCCTGGGCGACAGAGTGAGACTCTGTCTCAAAAAAAGAAAAAAAGAAAGAAAAGTTGGTTTCTTTCTTAGCTTTGTTCATTACTTGCCTATGTGCTTGGGCAATTCACTTACCACCATATGCAAATGCAGGGACTGGTGAAAATGATTTCTCAGGATACTTGTCAATATAGGAATTATTGTTTCCATGGGCCTTATCAACTCATATCCTGGAGTTTTATGCCACCACAGTGAATTTCATGTCATCACCCTGATCAACAACTATGAGTTAAGAAATGACTGAGAGAGTCACTTAAATATCCCTTTCTCAGGGACACCTTCGGTGTTGACTATACCTAAAAGAGCAAGCCCTTGGTCCATGCTTGTTATTTCCCCTGCCTATTTTATTTGTTACCATTGCAGTTAACACTGACTTATTATGTGTTTCACTCCTTTATGTTGCTTGCTCTCTATCTTCCTCCACTGCACTGTGGGCTGTATGATGGCAGGAGTTGTGTCTATTTTGTTTGTTCATGGCTATGTCATCTGAACCTTTAATAAGGCCTGGCATATAACAAATTATAACTTCATGGCTCTCCTCATTTTCCTGGTTCTCACTCTTTATCTTGTTCCTTTAATCTCTATCTCTCTCTCTCTTTCTCTACTCCATCTCTCTCCTGACTTTCTCTCCCTGTCTCTGTCCTGTACTCTGGCCTTTTTATACCCCTTAATGCTGTGGCAAGCAAGATGGGATAAGGCAGACAGGTTGATAATAGAGGATGAGTCATGCTCATTTTGTTTCCCAGTTTATACAGATGAATCTCAGATTAAGGAAAATTTTCTCCCTAGAACTTTGAGAGAGGGGTTCTTCTAGACCTGAGAAGATGTTTAGCAGAGTTTTATTGTGTAGTAAGGGTACGCTGACCTCTGAACCTAAGTTTAGGGGATAATGCTGATGACCTCTGTAAAGAAAGCACTGCTAATCCACTTACATCATTGACAAGCAAGCAAACAACAGTGACAAAATTAATTCAAACAAAATAGCCGACAATGGTCCCAAGACAAGGATTTCACTAAATTTCGGCATGAAGTTATGCAGACTACATTTTGCCTTTCTGCAAGAGGAGCTCATCCACAGGGTCATCTGGAGAAAAAAATATGTAGTAGGGCATATTTGTCTCTGGCTCCACCCTATAAGCAGCTTTTTCATTCCCTCTTATCTCACAGTTACTCACTCAAATATTCTATCCTCCAGCTCCCCACTCAGATGGCATGAACCATCTTGCCCTCACGAGAAGAAGCCCTTCAGAGGCCAAGCTTCCACCCAGCTCAGTAGACCAAGGAACCTTGGCCACTATGCCAGTAGAAATGATAAAACATATTTTTGTCAACTGGGCCCTTCTAAAAGGAAGATAATGCTTCCTCCTTTGCTAATAAGGCTTCCTCCATCTGGCCTTATTGGCTTATTGGTGATGTTAAGGACAGAGATTTTGAACATGGGAATGGAAAAAGAAATGTCTTAGAGTAAATCTGTTTTCCATATCCTCTAGTGCAGCTATCAAAGTAGCTGCCCACATTTACATGAATAAGATGGAAACATTGCTACAAATCTGGGAGTCAAATTTAGTACACAAAGACTGTGATGCCATATAGCCAGAAAGATACATTCAGCAAACTTGTGTGAGCCAGTAGAAGAGTGCTAGTTCCTAGGAGGTGGCTCAGTAAGTATGTGCTAAATGAAAACACAAAGCCAGGTCTTATGGAAGGCTGAACCTTTTATGCAAATGTTAGCTGGTACAGTGAGCATAAAATAGCTGTTAAGGATTTGGTTTCAAACTATAGAAAGGCCAAAGGAAAAGAAACAGCCTCCAAAGTAGAGATTTATATTTTCATTTAAAGTAAATTAAACACTATCCTTTTTTCTCTGTTGGAACACAAGATTATCCTTTCCTCTCTGCCGGACCACAAGCAAGTTTCAGGTCTCTCATGATCTGACCAAAGCTATATTTGAGGCTTAGTGTAACCAGTGAGCAACTTGGCCTCTCTGCCTCCCAGGAGATGCTCCTTTTAAGAGCCTGGCAACAAGCAATGCCTTTAAGGGGAAAACCTTGTGGCCAGTTTTTACTCTGTCAGTTGAGGATTTAGCCTTTGACTCTTTGTTTAACTTCTGTTTTGGATGGGACAATGGACCAGGACACTAAAGGATGGAGAGGGCGAACTCATAACCCTGTATTCATAAAGATTGATGGAGAAAAGATCTAATATGAATCTTAAGGATTCTTGGACATTCTGGTCCCTCTGTTTCCCTCTCTTACCCAATCAGGCTGGTTGCAAGTCAACTTAATAATTAAGTATAAAGTGACAACTTGGTGTCAGGCACTTTCCTAAATGCTGTTCTTTCCATTGATCTGTCCATCAATCCATCCAACAAACCTACTATGTCAATGCAATATGTTAGGTTCTAGATAAAGTAAGCATGGTGTCTAGGTTTCATGTGCATTACATTCGAATGGGGGAAGCAATTTTTCTGCTGAAAAATTCGATTAAATATCAAAATAATAATATTATATGTTGAGGATTTACTATGTGCCTTGCACAGATCCAGATACCATGTATGTGTTATCTATTTTAATTCTCACAGCAACCTAGCAAGTGAGTCTTATTATCCTCATTTTACAGATGAAGAAAATAAGGCTCAGAGAGGTAAAGTAACTTGTTCAAGATCACAGAGATACTAACTTGCATAGCTGGAATTTAAATACATGGCTGAATGTTTCCAAAGCATATGTTCTTTCCAGAACATGTTCTGCCTCTAAATAGGCAGTTAAAAGAGCAATCAGAATTTTTTTTTTTTTAATCTAAACAAGCAAGATCTCTTTTCCTTCATGTTGACTTTTGCTCAGGGACTTTTGTTGATGATATGAAATGTCTGGGCAGATACATATTTACATAACATTTTCCATTACCTTTAAATAAAATCAATTATATACTCTGCCTTGTTGAATGACTTACAATTGTGTATTTTATCTTTTATAATCATTCAAGATGACGATCAAGATGGCACCAAAAAATAGATATATAGTGTCTTTATTGAATCATGAACCTGTGACAATTCATTGAGTCAAAAAGGTCTATGAGCCACTGCTGTTAGCTTTTGATCATGCACTTTGAAAACTCCAAGTACTGACATCATGGAGCCCAGAGTCTTACTCATTTATGGATTGTTTGTTTTCCAGACATAGTATAAAACCAAAATAGTATCTCTCTAAACAGAATTTTGTGAGCACAACACTACTCAGCCAGTGGTGCTGGGCTCCAGAGAAAAATCCCTATCCTACCTGTCCCTTTTCCCTAGACTGGAAGGTTCTTTGTAAATATCTGATCCTTCCATTGAAGCCCAATTAAACTTATACATTCTCCACAATGACTTATCCAACAATTTCAGTCAGAATAAATCTGTATCTCCTTTCCTTAAAAACCTATATAGATCTTTGTCAGATAATCTTTTTTATCAGAATTTCGTTCAATGGGTATTTTTTCCATGTGTGAGATTGTGAACTCCTACCAGTGAGTCACTTTCTCTTGATCTTCTCTATATCCCCACAGCATGCAGTACGATATATATGGAATGTTTTACTAAATATTAAACGATTTTTGAACACATTCAGCTGATTAATCAAAAATTTAAACCCATTCTTTCTAGACCATAATCCCCCAGCTCAAACTCCACTGAGGCCCTGGCACTGAAGAGGTGGGGAGGCAGAATAATGATGAAAAATCTTTAGCTTTGGAGATAAACCACCCTGAGCTCAAATTCAACATGTAAGTTCTTGAAAGTGTACATCTAGGCAAATCATTTTGCTCTCTGAGCCTCAGTTTTCCTTGTCTATATAATGGGGATAACAACCCTCACAAAATTGTTAAAGGAAATATGAGACATGTGTACATATATACATACATGTACATGTGCACACATATGCCATACATTAGATACACAAAAATCTTAGTTTCTCTTTCCCTTTTAGCATAGGCACAGGCCCAATATAAGAAAAACAAATATTTTCCCATGCTCTTTAGAAGCTAAGAGAAAACTGCCCTTCTGCCCTCTGAACATTCACTGAAAATAAACCAACAATAGGTGGATTAATAGGAGAAAAGATGGCCGGGCGCGGTGGCTCAAGCCTGTAATCCCAGCACTTTGGGAGGCCGAGGCGGGTGGATCACGAGGTCAAGAGATCGAGACCATCTTGGTCAACATGGTGAAACCCCGTCTCTACTAAAAATACAAAAAATGAGCTGGGCATGGTGGCGCGTGCCTGTAATCCCAGCTACTCAGGAGGCTGAGGCAGGAGAATTGC
>NW_016107889.1:520263-525825 GCF_001604975.1 Cebus imitator | reverse complement strand
AAATAGGAGAAAAGATATACAAAGTTAGTTAACATTGCAGGAGCATGATTACCCAATAGCCCAATGAGGTCCAGATGCTTACATACCCTTCTTCATAGGGTAAGGGAGATGGAGTGTAGGGGTAAATGATTTTTAGGGGACAACGAATGGACCTGGGAGGCAGACATTATATTATGAGTGACTGTATTTGGAAATCGAATAGGATTGGAGAACAGACAATGGTTTGGGACAAAGTTTGAAGTTCATCGTGCTCTAGATGTGGTGTTTAATTTTCAGGCTTTTCCTCTGTGACGTATGTTTTAATCTTCTCTGTTTAATAAAATTTCAGGGAAGGAATCTAAGGCAATTGTGTTCCTCTTTGACGGTCTGATTTTTAGGTAGACAAAGGTACTACAGCCTCATCCTGTGCTTTGAGAGAGAGAAAGAGGACAGGAATGGGGGAAGGTCAGAGAGACCTGCAGGCAGCTTCTTTAGTTCAACATGTCAAAACACAATATTTTGGGGTGTAATTTTCTGAACTCCAACGCTATCACGGGTTATCAATTGACAAGTCGTCAAATGAATTCACATTAATTAAGCCAAGTAAATTTCACTGTTTGCTAAGTTCTGTGCTACATTTTATAGGGGAGATGAAGGAATAGAAGAAAAAGCCTCTTCATTCAGAGAGCTAACAACGTATTGGTAGAGGCAAGTAAACCATGAGAGACACATATTGAGAATCCAAGAAGACATATGGTCATTGCCAGAGGTATTCAGAAGAGAAATAGGTCTAAATGGACTAACAAAAATGGGGAAAGCTTCAATGCCCTTTGAAGAATAGGTTGAGACACTGTTGAAAAAAGAGAAAGTGGTCATTCCAGTCAGGAAAAATGACATGTGTGCAAATGTCGGGGTGGGAGCATGCACAGCAGAGTGGAGGACAGCCAGGCACTCAGTCTGGATCCCTCTGAGATCAGGTATTGGAGTTTGGGTGAGTGTTGGATGGTGGAGGGCCTTGAGTGCCGAGTTAAAAGTAACATTACTAGTCATTGGCAAAGAGCACTCTATGGGGTCCCCTTACTGGAAACTGATTTCCAATTTAGGAAACATCTCTGCTGAGGCCATGCCTTGCATATATATAAAGTGGCCACTAAAAAGAAGCAGCCAGGACCACTGGGCTGAAGGAATGAAGGAGGTTAGTTATCCTGCATTAGCTTCTGAAATTAGGGAGTCTTTGGGCCCTTTGTGGCTGACAGCAGTGATAGGCTGCCCTTCCCCCACTGCAGCTGCCCTCATTGCTTGCTGGGGCCTAACTCGTCCACAATTCCCGCAAAGCTACCCCAGAGAATCCAGTGGAGGTAGGCCTCACCCAGCTGCAGGCTGCACATCCCACACTGCACCCACAGAACTGAAGTCTACCACATGCGCCCCAGAATAGTTTGCTGACCATAGCTCTAGGGTAAGGCCTCCTGTTCCTTCACGTGCCTGGGGTGGGGGGTGGGAGTCATACTGATTGGCTTCCAGCTGGCTTTGCTGAGCTCTAACAATAATAAAGATGGGACTTTTTACCAGTGAGGTCACAAATTGAAGAGTAGGAGGGGGACAAGCTCTGCACCCTGCTCTGGATTCCCCCATCCCCCTACTGCCATGCCGGCCACCACCTGCTGGGTAGGAAAGTTTTCTTGGCAGGAAAGAGAAATGGTGAATGGGGAGAGGCCAGGTGGTGGGGTGGTTTGCTCTGGGAGGCTGGATGGAATGAGGGCGGCATTGTGAGCCTCTGGTTCTGTGTGGGCGAGCAGCACAGTAGCAAGGAGCCCTTATCAGGTGAACTCAAGTGCTTATCAGCTCACTCCACCAACTGCTGCCTCTCCTCCCCCACGCGCCTCCAGGCTGTTTATTTTCTTTTAGAAAAGGGGGATCTGCATGTCAGCTCATTTGCATTCTTTGGTTCCAAACAAAACCATATGAAAGTGCCTTGAAGAGCTGGGCTAACTGGACAGGCTGCTTGTCTTGTGGGAGAGAAAGTCCTTACGATGAAAAGGAATCAATGTAGTATTCTATTTTCATGCCAAGTACAATGCCTGCATTAGGGGAAAAAATTATCCCATTTGTTCTGATCAGCAAAACCAAATGTGATAATTAGTTAGCATCTTCTTCAACAGCCTTTAGATAAATTATTTTGTTTTTCCTTATCTTTTACCAACTTGTTTTGAGACCTGTAAATGTTGCTGGAGAATGAAAGAAAGGGAAGGATAGAGCAGCAACTTCATCAGTGGCCTGGTGATCTCTCCAGAAGTGTGGATGCAGTTCCTTTTCTTACTTAAGAAACAGATGGTGTTTTATGCTTAACATAATCAGCACCGCCTCTCTATCTGTGCCCCTAACCTTCCCCACCTGTGTGAAACCTAATCAGCGCCTAATGAACATACTTGGAGCTGTCTGGATGGAATTAGTCCCAGTAGGAGCCGGCCTTCAGGTACCCGGCACTCTCTTAAAGCTGTGTAGCTGCAAAAGACAAGAAATCTTTAAATCTGGGCTAATTGAATAAAGGCCTGCTTCTGCAAAATACATATTGTCTCTCCCCATCCCCTCAGAAGGTAGGCAACGCTTACATTGTTTAGCTTCTTCCAACAACTATGGGCAAATATTTGTATTTTGAATATCATCCAAAAACATGAGACATCAAATGCCTTTTCAGTCATTCCACTTGGGTGTGGGCCTCCTTTGTGCAAATGGATGCACACTAATGATCACAACATTTAGGAAAAACTTTCCCCCCCTTCCGATTGACAAATCTATAATCGGGTCCCAAGGGAACAAAGAAAGGAATTAGTCAAAGTGTTAGCTTAAACACACAGACACATATACACACACAAACACACACATGCACAAACTGTAGCATTAGCAAATTTTTTTGACATATCTGGAATTTTATGAAGCACTGCAACAAGCTAGAGGTTTCTGGGTAATGTGTGAATCACTAGGAAGAAACCCACCATTTTCTGGTCAAAAGTTGTTTTTTTTTGATAACATAACAAGGTCAATAGGTCATGGTAGTTCCATTACCTCACCTTGAGTTGAACCCTTCTGATGACATACCAAAGTATAAATCATCATGGATTAGCCAGAATGCCCCTCCCCTCACCCTACCCCCATCTCTTTAAAGTTTGTAAGGAATGGGAACCCACAGACTCTGTCCTTACTCTCTTCATCTCCCTGTGGATTTCACTGAAGGGCCATGTTAGTTCCCCTCACCTCTCCCCCTTGGGATCAGAAGGAGTCTTATGTCTGCCCTAGTTTCATGAAACTAGAAGCAATATGAATCCTAAATTGGCTTAGCTCAGTTAGGTCCAAGCAAGACCCCTGGCTCACTTCCTTGTCCTAGCCTGGACTTCCATCAGTCTATAAGCTAGAGATAAGCAAACTACAGGTAGTCTTTGGACAAAATCCTGCCTACCCTTTAAAAAAAAAAATATATATATATATATATATACACACACACACATACATATATATATATATATATATACATATATATATAAAGTTTGACTAGCATATATATATATATATATATATATATATATAAAGTTTGACTAGCATGCAGCCATGCCTATTTGTTTATGTACAGCTTATAACTGCTTTCTCACTACAAATAGAGGAGTTGAGAAGTTCTGACAGAAATCATATGTCTCATATAGCTTAAAGTATTTAGTTATTTAGCCTTTCATAGGAAAAGTTTGCTGGCCTGTATTCTCAGGCTTTGTATTGCAGAGTGCTAGTTGGGTCACATTAATTCTTTCCTTGGAGCTAGTTGTATTCAAATTTTGAAGATCTGATGGTTACCTGCCTTTAGCTAAACTTGTCTCAGCTTCTATTTACCATTGATTCACAATAGGTGGGTACAAAAAAATGAGGCAGTGGCTGTTTCCCATCTTCCTTACTCAGAAATCCCAGAGGGGACTTCAGCTTATATTTTGTGCCCTTATTCATCCTGCCCTTGTTTTAGAAAAGGTGAGATAGGAGAATCAGAATGCCTCCCTCTCAGATCTGAAAGGCACACCATAAAACATGAATCACCTCTAGTAGAAAGCACAGGTGATGAAGATGCTTCAGAGGACACAAAACAAATAATATCAAGGGTAGGAGTCCTCTGAGAGAACCTGACAGAAAATACCACTTTGTGTTGGATCTGAAACATCCCCAGAAGCCTCAAAATTCTTTTTGGCCACAGCCTCAGCTAAGAGAGCTTTTAAGAGAATTCCCTGAAAACTGTCCTTGATATCTGTTTATGTCTATTCCTCGACTGTGGATAGAAAGGGAAAACACTGTATTGCATTTCTAAATATGATCATACCCTAGGAAAGAACTTGTCATAACTGAAAGCCGTTTGGAAATAGATTTAAGTATATTAGCAACAGAGTGAGCTATGTTTCCAAGCCAAAAAGAATGTGTACCCTGCATGGAAGTCTTTGGCTATCTTTGATAATTTTATTTCTCTGAAACACGACTACAAATATTTATGAATATGGAAATAAATGTTATAAAAAATAAATCAGAAAATAGCATTAATGGTAACTACTCCATTTTCTGCTTAATGTTAAAGGCAATAATAGGAAAAACGTTTAAGAATTTATGAGGTGCCAGACACTATTCCAAGGGCACTGTATTTATCATCATATCATCTCTCAACTCTTTGAGATTCTTTTTATCATTTTAATTTTTCATTTTGTTTTTGAATTAATTTTATTTTTTTTAATTTATTCCCATATTACAGCTGAAAAGGATTGAAGATAGAGCTACCTAGGATTTAAGTAACTTGCCCAAGGTTTCAACAGTTAACAAGTGGTCAAGCTAGAATGAAAACCATTCAACCTGACCCTCCCACAAAATCAGGAGCCATGATGCCTTGCGCTTTCTTGCTAGTAATAGAGATGAATTTGCCTGAACCATCTATACTCTCAGATCTGTTCCTATAGTGTCCAACACTAAATGTTATAAGACATTGCTAAAATAGAGAAAAGCTGAGTCATTTTTGCTGGGCTCCAGCTTATGGGCTTCTGTAACAACTATGCTGAGCAGAGGCTGAGGAGGCGACTGCCTGCATATGATGCACATATGAGGGATGCCTATCATTGGAAGAGTTTCTCACCAGCACTCTGGCAGACTTTTCTTTAATATTATTCCTCTGCCCTAAAGTATTGTTTCTCCAAAGCATGTTCTGTAAAACATATTAGCCTTCCACTTAGTAAGGAAAGATGAAGGCAAAGGAGGGAAAGCAATTAGAAGGCTGTTGCTGTGGTCCAGGAGGGACACACCAAGGACCTAAATGGTGGCAAAGGTAACAGAGACGAGAGGCCAGAATCAAGATATTACAAAAAGAGGCAGGACATTGTGACTGTATGGGACGGGTAGGCTAACTACTATAACAAGCAAATTCTGCTCAGAATTCAAAAACTAACCCAGAACTGCACAGCTTCATGGAGACTGAACAACTTGCTCTTGAATGTTGACTGGATAAACAATGAAATGAAGGCAGAAATAAAGATGTTCTTTGAAACCAACGAGAATGAAGACACAACATAC
>NW_016107889.1:508770-517312 GCF_001604975.1 Cebus imitator | reverse complement strand
CAAATCACACTGCCACGTGTGTACCTATGCAACAATCTTGCATGTTCTTCACATGTACCCCAAAACCTAAAATGCAATAAAATAAATAAATGGGGGGAAAAAAACAAGCAAATTCTGAAGTACATAATGGTTCAAACCTGTTTGAAGAGGTTTGTTTCTGGCTCACATAATAGCACTGAACACCTGGAGAAACAGGCAGATCAGCCATCCTCCATGGAGGGTATCAGGCTGACAAGTAGCTCTACAATCTGCAACATGTGAGTTTCCACATTGTTCTGGGGCCTATCCCTACTCCAGCAAGCTAAACACCCTCTGCTCTGAAGCTACATACTCTTCAGCTAAGAACTCTGTTAAACAGCCATTTTCTCGTCAGTACTCTCATCATATCCCTCTCATAGCAGTTACTATAATACACTAACGTTGTACATTTATCTGTCATTCCACTAGAAGGTAAGATATTTCAGAGTGAACACCACGTCTTATATTCACTCTACACAGCTAGCGCCCATCTCTGTTCTAGGTATACAACAAATGCGTGGTAAATTCAGTTGAAAAAAAAAAAAGGAGTGAGTGAATGAATGCATGTATGTGTGTCTCTTTGCTAGCCCTTAAAGCTATGCAATACTTATGGCTTCATTATTTTCTCAGTATAAAAATATTAGCCTTTCTAGGATCCACATTTATGTTTTATAAACTAACCCACCGCATAAGTCAATTCACAATAAATTGGAAATGGGAGTAATTTTCTATCCATGGCCTTTCACATCTTCCTGACTACTGAGAATCAAAACTGAAAGGTTTTGACCAATAGTAATAGTGATGCTCTCCAGCAAGCAATCCTGTAGAGGGATTGTAAAGTAAAACCTCCCAAGGATTTGGTTATTATACCAAGAATAATTGAATAGTTTAAAACATGTCTGCCTTGTGACTGAGCCAGCATTTATAACAATGGAAACTCACAAATGTGTCTAGGGAGTCATTTATGCACTGGAGTGCCATATAAGAAACCCAATTGCATATAATGAAGTGTATAATGCACATAAACTTTTAATGAAGAGTAAAAGCATTGCCAGGCCTCTCCAGGAGCAATCCTTGACTCATACTCTCCCCTGAGATCCCCTACTGAAGGAAAGGGTTAACCCAGCTGTTCCACTGCTGCAGAAATGGGAGGACCTAGGCCAGCTGCAGATGATATGAAGGTAGGAAATGAGTGAATAAGGCATGGGGCTGAGTTGCAGTGGATGGAGTGGGCTTATTCACTGGCCATCAGTAATAATGGCTTCAGAGGTCCAGCCTGATGTCCCCAAGCAAGTAAATCAGGTCAGCAATTGCAGACTTCAGGGTGAGCTTGTTATGTCTCAACCAAGTGACAGTGTAGTATTGTGCTTAGGTGTTTGGGTTATTGAGTCAGACAGATCAGGATTTGAATCCTAGCCCTCTCAGCTGTGTGACCTAGGACAAGTCACTTAATTTCTCTGAATCTCAGTCTGTAAAATGGGAACAACAATAGTGCCTACCTCCCGTGGTGATTATGAGAATTCAAGGAGATAATGCAAAGCCCCCAAGAGCTGAAGAAATGATAGCTGATGTCATTTTCATTGTTAGAATCCACCTTCTCCCAGGGGAAAGGCTGTAATCCACATACTACCTCTGCTGCTTCCCACTAAATGTATGTTTGGTCTCCAAGGAGACTGCTCAGCACAGAAAAACACTTCAAAGAAAATGCTTACCCCTTATTGTTAGTTGGGGGTTAAGCCCCAAATCCTGTGAGCTGGGCTTTAGAACATAAAAATCTGAGAACTCCTCTTTCCCTTTTAGCTTTGAGCACAGAGCAGAGGTGTGCCTGAGAAGCCTCCTTTATGTTTACTGTATCAGTTAGATTTTGCTATGTAACAAACCAACCCAAAATGTAATGGCTAAAAGTGATAACTATATAGATCACAATTCTGTGGGTCAGTGATTTGGACTGGGTTCAGCTGGGTGGTTCTTTTGCTGGTCTTGGCTGGGTTAATCCATGCATCTGTTATTAACTGCAGTCAACGGCCATGTCTGAGGGTTGCCTGGGTATCAGCCCAAATAACAGGGGGAACTGGCTCATGCGTCTCAAATTATCTACACAGCAGAACTGGTTCGTGCATCTCTAATTATCTACACAGCTAGCCTGGGTTTCTTCACATGGCTGCCTAGGATTCTTAGAGCAGCAAGAAAGTAAGCTCTGATGCACAAGTGTTTTTCAAAACTCTGCTTGTGTCATGTTTGTTAATGTCCTATTGGCCAAAGCAAGTTACAGGGCTAATTTAAAGAGTGAAGAAATAGTCTATCTTCTGATAGGAGGATCTGAAATGGCATAGATTACATTTGCTATTGCATGGATTGCATGCAATTGGAAAGACAGGGATGCATAAAGGAGAAGAACTTGTGGTCATTTTTTAATATTGACCTCACTGCTCCTCCCCACTTGATTTCCCACCCTTATCCCCTTCACATGCTCCACTCCAGACACACAGTATATATGTTCCCATCTTATGACTTTGTACATAGTGTTCCCTCTGCCTAAAAGATTCTTCCCTCAGATATCCATATGAATGTTGAATCCAAGGTGAGACTCAAGGTGAAGGGGGAATGAGGAAAAAGGCACAGTATTTCACAGCTGATTGGTTACAAATTGTTTTTGGTACTCTCTGACTAAGGTGTGCTCCCAGAGCTGAGTCTTTCGCTTTTGGTGCTTTATTGGGTTTCTTGAATAGCTCCAGAGGGAATGTTCAACTGCAACTACCATTTCATTGATGAAGTCAGTCTCTGGCTGGTGTTTTTTCTAAAGCACCTTTATTGAGATATATAAGTCACACACTATACCCATTTGCCCATTTAAAGTGTACAATTCAATGGTTTTTAATATATTCACAGATATGTGCAACAATCACCACAATCCATTTTAGAACATTTTCCTCACCTGAAAAGAAATACTGAATCCTTTACCTGTTATAAGACTATTCCCAGACTCTACCTCAGCCCCAAGAAACCACTAATCTATTATCTCTGTAAATTTCCCTATTCTGGACTTTCACATGAATGGAATTATATAATATGTGGGTTTTTTTAAACTCATGTCTTTTGCTTGGCATAATATTTTCAAAATTTATACATGTTGTAGCATTTATCAGTATATCATTACTTTTTATGGCTGAATAATATTCCATTATATAGATATATCACATTTTAATAATTTATCGTTGAACATTTTGGTTGTTTTTACATTTTGGATATTATAAATAATATATACCTGCAAATGTACAAGTTTTTTGTTAACATATATTTTCAAATCTCTCAGGTAGATATTTTGGGCTAAAATTGTTGAGTTATATGACACCACTATATTAAATTTTGGGAGAAACTGCCAAGACTGTTTTCCAAAGAAGTTGCGCAATTGTACATGAAGTTCAATTTTTCCACATTGTCACCAATTATCTATCTTTTTATCTATCTTTTTTATTCTAGCCATACTAGTGGATAGAAAGTATCATTTCATTGTAGTTTTGATCTGCATTTCCCTGATAATTAATGATGGTTTTTCTGTGCTTATTTGTCATTTTGAAACCTTCCCTGGAGAAATGTCTATTTAGATTTTTTTCTCATTGTCAATTTAGGTTGCCTTTTTTTATTAAGTTGTAAGTGTACTTTATGCATCGTAAATATAAGGCCCTTATTAAATGTAAAAATTGCAAATATTTTCTCCCATTCATTGTCTTTTACTTTCTTGATAGTGTCCTTCGAAGCACAAAAGTTTTTTTGATGAAGTTAAATTCATTTATGTTTTCTTTTGCATGTATGCTTTTGGTATCATATCTAGTAATTCATTGCCAAATCCAAGATCATGAAGGTTTACCCCTATGTTTTTTTATGAGTTTTATTGTAGTTTTCACTCTTGCATTTAGGCCTTTGATACATTTTTAGTTCATTTTTGTATTTGGTATGAGGCAAAGGTTCAATTTCATCCTTTTGCATGTAGTTATTCGCTTGTCTCAACACCATTTGTTGAATAGGCTACCCTTTCCTCATTGAATGGTCTTGGCATCCTTGTCAAAACTCAGTCAGCCATAGATGTATGGTGTATTAGTTCATTCTCTTACTGCTATAAGGCCAACACTGGGTAATTTTTAAAGGAAAGAGGTTTAATTGACTCACAGTTCTGCATGGCTGGGAAGGCCACAGGAAACTTAAAATCATGACCTAAAGGGAAGTATACATGTCTTTCTTCACAAGGTGCAGGAGAGAGAAGTGCAGAGCAAAGTGGGGGAAAAGCTCCTTATAAAACCATCAGATCTCGTGAGAACTCACTCACTGTCATTCATAAGAATAGCATGGAGGGACCACCTCGATGATCTTATCACCTCCCATGAGGTCTCTCCCCCAAAACATGCTTCCTTTTGAATGCTTTATCACTTAGAAATTTTTTCTGTCAGATACCTTAAATAATCTCTCTTAAGTTCAAAGTTCCATAGATCTCTAGGGCAAGGGCAAAATGATGCCAGTCTCTCTGCATGGCAAGAGTGACCTTTACTCCAGTTCCCAACTAGGTCCTCATCTCTATCTGATACTACCTCAGCCTAGACTTCATTGTCCATATCACTATCAGCATGTTGGTCAAAGCCATTCAACAAGTCTCTAGGAAGTTCCAAACTTTCCCATGTTTTCCTGTCTTCTTCGAAGTTCTTCAAACTCTTCCAACATCTGGCTGTTACCCAGTTCTAAGGTTGCTTGTACATTTTTAGGTATCTTTATAGCAGTACCCCACTTCTGCATTACCAATTTACTGTATTATTCTGTTCTCATTTTGCTATAAGGACATGACCAAGGATGGGTAATTTATAAAGGAAAAAGATTTAATTGACTCACAGTTTTGCATGGCTGGGGATGCCTCAGGAAACTGCAATCACGGTGAAAGGGAAAGCCAACACATCCTTTTTCACAAGGTGGCAGGAGAGAGAAGTACAAAGTGAAGGGGGGAAAAGCCCCTTATAAAACCATCATATCTCAAGAGAACTCACTCACTATCAACAAGAACATCATGAGGAAACACCCCCCGCCATGATCTAATCACCTCCCACAATCCCACAAGGTCCCTCCCCCAACACATGGGGATTACAATTTGGATTACAATTCAAGATGAGATTTGGGTGGAACACAGAGCCAGACAATATCATATGAATTTGTTTCTGGATTTTCAATTTTATTCTATTGGTCTATTTATTTCTATTCTTCTGGCTGGCTTCTGTGTCTCCATGCTTCAGCCCTGGAATTTTGAGCTGTACCATCTGCTGAGCTACTTGGCCAATCTCTCCAGATAGCCTCTTGGGCAGAGTACCTTTTTTTTTTTTTTTTTTTTTTTTGGGAGATGGAGTCTTACTCTGTCACTGAGGCTGGAGGGTAAATGGTGTGAACTCGGCTCACTGCAACCTCCACCTCCTGGGTTCAAGTGATTTTTCTGCCTCAGCCTCCCAAGTAGCTGGGATTACAGGTGTGCCACACCACGCCCAGCTAATTTTTGTATTTTTAGTGGAGATGTGTTTCACCATATTGGCCAAGCTGGTCTCAAACTCCTGACCTCAGGTGATCTGCCGACCTCGGCCTCCCAAAGTGCTGAGATTGCAGGCATGAGCCACCACACCCGACCCAGAGTATCTTTTAAAGATATCTTCAAGCTTACTTTCCCCTGAAGATCTCCTTGGTCCATAGCGAAAAAGGAATGATCAACAGCAAAATGATGTACATCACTTTCTCAGTTGCTCTTATTCTCACTCTTACTTTCTCTCCACTATCCTTTCCTCTTTTCCTCAGGTCCGTAGACATATACTCTATTAATAGATTTCTCAGATGAGTCTCAGATACGTGTATTTCATGTCTGTTATACTTCAAGGGATACATATCAAGCCCTCAGGATGATCTCTTCTATGTTCCTCTCACTGGGCATATGGTGTGGAGAAAGTACACACCTTAATTGTGGCAAAAGGGAGAAGTGGCAGAACATGCTGCATCACTCCAATACTCTCTACGCACAAATTATCTTTCTCCCCCCTATCTACTTAACTTTAACTCTTTTAATAGCCTCAAGATTGTCGGTGGGATATGGGTTACGAACCAATTTCTAGAAATTCCCATTGAAAGTCCTATATAACGGGGTATTTTTCCCAGCATTTGTGGCATCATCTAGAACTGAGATGCCAAGAGTCTCATTTTAACATCTCTTAACAAATGAAATAATGAATAAATAAACTGATGAATGTATGGTAGCTTCCTTCTCCCATTCCCTGCCACCTTTTAATTTAATTCATTGGCCATCTCCGTGCAGCCACAGTTAATTATTGTTGAGCAACAATCTGCTTGGTGATCTGAGTAATCAAATCCTCATAATGATAATATTAAAAAATTCATTGGTATAATCTCTTGATATCTATTAAGCAGATAATTTTTAAAGAAGTATAGATTTCTGATTTCATGATGGTAAAAACATTTTTATTCCACGTCCTTATGAAAAAACATGCAAAACCAATAAGAACAAAAGCAGCAAAACAAATTTTATCTTTAATGAAACTATGTGTAATATTATCCAAAGATGGACCTTAACAACTCCTCCTCACTCCATGCTTATGCTGCTATTCACATTAATACAGTTTATTTTCTCTCCCCTTGAATCTAGGCTGGACTTGTAACTGCCTTTACTGATAGAATACAGCAAAAGTGACATTCTGAGACTGTTGAACATAAGCCTTAAGAAGACTAGCAATGTCTGCTTCATTCCTGTTGGAAACCAGGTGCCATTTAATGACAGTCCAAGCCAAATGGAAATGCCACATGTAGAAAAACCAAAGGCACTCTGGCTGAACGCTCCAACTGAGCTCACAGTTCATAGTCATCACCAATGGCCAGCCACATGAGTGAGTCATATCGGGCATTCCAGTTCAGTCAAGCACCCAGATGACTGCAACCTCACATGACATCTCATGGAGTAGACACCAGTCAATGTGCACAACCTTCAAGAAAAAAGAACATGGTTATTGTTTAAAGACATTACATGTGTTGTAGTTTGCTACACTGTAATAGACAACTGAAAGAGTAGGATAGATCTGGATTCCCAAACCACAGTATTTGGAGGTGGAAATTCAAATATAAATGTCTGCAAAGGGTGAAGGAATGGTAATCAATACTGGAAGACAGACAACAATGGAGGAATGCATTCAAAAGTCTGCATGAAAACCATTTTTAAATTACAATTTGATATATAATGGAATTATCAAGCAAGTATGTGGTAAAAATAGTTTTAGATGTGCAAGTGCAATATTTATCTTCCATAAATACTTCCATACTTCAGAACCTTCTAAAGGATATATTCTATGAAATGAGAGTGCAAACCTAAAAAATGGAAGACATAGGATCCGGAAAAAAAAAAAAAAAAAAAAGAACAACCAAGGAATATTTGAAGGTAAGTCCCAAGATGTCAGCTAGGAAGCAAGCAGTCGGTCCAGATTGGAGCAAAAGATTGGAAGGTTTCAGAGGGGCTGCTTCCAGGGAAAAATAAAAATCATAAATTATTCCTTTCATTTTCCATGCAACAAATATCTATGGAGAACCTGTTATGTTTTACAGCCTGTTACAGGCACTCAGGCTATAGTTATGAACAAAATTAAGTTTCTAAGTTCTTGAAATTTACCTTCTAATGAAACATAAAGTTTATGTCATCTGACAAGATATGGAAAATTGTTATAAATCTCTTTTCAGAATTATTGAACTATGTTAGAAGACTTCATCAGATGTAAAACAAAACACAAAAGTTAGTTAATAAGTAACTCTAGGGAAAAAAAAGCAAATTGAAAAAGAAGTTGAATGTATTTACAGTTCACTAATTGGCTCAATAGTGAATTATACTGTATAAACATAGTAGTACATGTATAATATATATTTCCACAATAAACATGAGATATATTGGAAGGATGTGGGATGGAATAGAGAAGAGTATATATGCAAGCTAAATCCCATATTTGACCTAATAATACTCAGTAGACAATGTCTAAACTTGATCTAATAACCCTTTGTGTGTGTGTGTGTGTGTGTGTGTGTGTGTGTGTGTGTGGCTTGAACATTTTGGAAAATGGACATAAATATCAGAAGAAATAGTTACAGATTTGAAAGAGGTTGTTACTAGGGAATGAAGTTGATCAGCATAGGTCAAGGAACTGATGTTTTTTATTAAAGGACTTTTAGCATTTGGGACTTAAAAAATCTTATTGTACACACTTTGATTTTAAAATACATATATTTTTAAAAGACCTGAATACATCTATTTATTAGGGTTTCTTCCTGGAGCTATGTAGGGGTTATGATGAGTGTTGATTTTGCCAAAGGTTGGATTTAACTACAACTTAAATGTGCTTCTGGACTTTACTATGTTAAACATTATCCATTTTTAGCTAATCCACCATCTTCTTTTTTATTTCTTTTCTTTCCTTTCCTTTTTTTTTTTTTTTTTTTTTTTTTTTTTTTTTTT
>NW_016107889.1:504322-508000 GCF_001604975.1 Cebus imitator | reverse complement strand
CAGGCTGGAGTACAATTGTGCAATCTAGGCTCACTGAAACCTCTGCCTCCTGGGTTCAAGCAATTCTCCTGCCTCAGCCTCCCAAGTAGCTGGGACTACAGGCACACGCCACCATGCCCAGCTAATTTTTGTATTTTTAGTAGAGACGGGGTTTCACCTTGTTGACCAGGATGATCTCGATCTCTTGACCTTGTGATCCACCTCTTTGGCCTCCCAAATTGCTGGGATTATAGGTGTGAGCCACTGCACCCAGCCTAAAACCCTAGTCTTATATCAGGCTCCTAAAAATCTAGATGTATTTCAGCTTTCCTATTAATTACCATATTTCAAAATGGATGAATTAATGAAGAAAAATGAAACCTAGAGACTTCCCTAACTAAACCTAATTTAACAGCAGATACACTGTATCCCTCATTAACAAGTATATATTTACATAATACTGGCAAAAACAGGATATTTCAAAAGTGATGCACCATAGGAGTCTCACAATTGGACTTAAATCATTGATTTACCTTCTTTCCAGGTAAAGACCAACTACCAAAGTTACCTAAAATGAGAGCATAGTGGTGGTTGCTAAGTACTTCATATTGGTCATTTGCCATCAAATTTGCATATACACATGCATGCATGTGTACATACATATGGTGTGGAAAAGTCTATCGTTAAAAATGTAACTACTAAGAGAATATTTTCACTTTTATGAACTCTAAACCAACCTAATTCTTTTATGACTTACCACCTATAATTTGTTTGTAAAGGTAGCTTTTTGAGCAGAAGTTCTTGTAGACTAGAAAGAGATCTAACTATCACATCATTCAGATATTCTGAACCTAGTGTGTGTGTTGGGGCAGTGGTGTATGTATGTGTATGTAGCAAGCTATAACATTCATCAGGTTCTCAGGGGTGTCCATGACTTAGGAAACATAACATTTGGGGAAATTGAGGCCCAAGGATGGAAAGTAATTTGCTCAGACACATAGTGGCTGAACTGGAACTAAAACTCACTTTGTCTAACTTCTTTCTGTTGCATCCTGGAGCCCAGCCCCAAATCCATAAGCTTTAATCATGCTTTGTGGCATGGCACACACCCAAAGGGAGTTCAATTATTTGCTGATGAGAATGAGGGGCATAACATTTTAATATAACCCAATAGTAGGAATTCAGTGGTGCATGACTTTCTTCCACTAAGGCAATTTCTTTTCCAAGATTGGCAGGGGTCTCCCTCTTCCATTACTATAAACATTTCCCCTTGTGAGAGATATAAAACATTCTTGAATGCTGATGTGCACTTATGTATCAGATCTTTTCAAACAGGAATAGAATCATAGGTCCCCATCCTCTTTCAAATCTTCTCCTACCTCAATTTAAGTCCTGGCTATGTAATTACTTCTCAACTTTGCATGATCTCTGCCTATTCAATATTGACTTCTTGGCAGGAACTCTCATCAAAGATCTTTATTTCTGAGCCTGCAGGTTATTGGACTATGACCATATGACTTGGGCTCAGAGTAGTAAATCTTACAATCCAAACATTTCTCTAAAGGCCAACATGTACATTTGAGGTGAAGCTAATTTTTGGTCTTCACTGGTCAGAGACGATTTAGGCCAAGAAAACTAAATATGTAGGCTACATATCTATTTCCAAAATTCCTGCAATCTAACCTACTTGGTGACACTTACTTTAACAGATAAAGTCAGAGAATATCCGAAAGGATAGCTCCATTTGATGACCCTGCATTACAAATTCGAGGGAAAGCCTAAAAAAGAGATTTTGCAAATTCCTTTGAATTTTCATAAAGTAGTGAGTGTCTTACAAAATATTTATTTGCTGTGGGCTTAGCTTTGTATTTTTAACTCTCTTTGTTTCATGGCATGCTATAATTATATGCTCAAACCATAGTCTAAATTTATCTTATTGTAGTTTTCTGTAAAATACTATGTACTACATACAACATTTATATTTATAAAGTCTATGATGGAGGCAGAAAGAGGTTCGTTTAAATCTTTAAATTGGGGTGTGGGGAAGAGAAGGGAAAAAAACAAATTTCAAGAGAATTTTGTATCAAAGGGTATATGTTAAACGCGCTCATGGATGTTACTGCATGAGATAACTATTCATTACCATCTTTTTTGCGATAGTGTTCCAGAGTGAGGGACACTTCATTCTCTCCCTAGCCTTGCCACTAACTAGCTGCCTGACTGCTGAAGTTTCAGTGTCTCATTTGTGAAATAAAGTAGCTGGACTAGATAACCTTGAAGGTGCCTGCTAGTTTAAAATCAGCAATATTCTGCAGAATAAGGGGCCAGAAATGTTTTCCTAGGGTGAAAAAAATGTATCAGATATAGCAGCCTTCTAGGACCACCCTCTATAAAAATAACTGCATTATTCTGAATAAAATAAAACATAGTTTGGGAAATTGTGAATCTCTGAAGATATATACATAACTATTTAATAACCAAGATATTTTTTAAAACAAAGTGAGTAATGAAGAAGGGCTTGTCCTGCCAAATGATTAAATCTTTCTTAAAGCAACAATAATTAAAACAATATTATACTAGCATAGGAATAGATTAGCAATATTAACAGAGCAGGAAAGAAATCACAGGAACTGTTCTGGGAGTACATACACATTTAGTATACGGTAAAGATGATATCTCAAATCCATGAGGGAAAGGAAAACGCTGGGGTAATTATTAGCTCTTTGGGAGTAAATTGAGCCAACATGAATTCCAGATGAATTAAAAAGTTACATGTAAACACTGAAGTTATAAAAACTAGAAGAAAATACCATCTTGAAGGAAAGAAGGCATTCTAGGCACAGTAGCAAAGGCAAAACTATAAAGATTAAATGATTTGACTACATGACATTAAAATACTCTGCATGTCAAAATAATGCCATAAACGAAATTAACAAACAACAAAATCAAGGATAGAATTACATCATTTATGAAAAAGATTATATAATACACAGAAAATGCTTAAAATCAAAAGAGAGGATAAACACTATTGGAAACAAAAATAAATAATATGAGCAGACACTTCTCACACACACACAAACCAAATTGCCAATAAACATGAGAAAATTATGTTCTGTCTCATTAATGCATAGAGAATTGCAAATTAAAATAATGACATATCCTTATTCAATAAATGATGCTGTGATAACTGGCTAGCCATATGCAAAAGGATGAAACTGGACCGCTTCCTTACACCATATACAAAAATTAACTCAGGATGGATTAAATACTTTAATGTAAGACCCAAAACTATAAAAATCCTGGAAGAAAACCTAGGAAATACCATTCTGTACATCAGCCTTGGCAAAGAATTTATGACTAAGTCCTCAAAAACAGTGCAACCAAACCAAAAATTGACAAGGGAGTCCTAATTAAAGTAAAGAAACTATCAACAGAGTAAATAGCTTAGAAAATGTGAGAAAATATTTGCAAACTGTGCATCTGACTAAGGTTTAATACACAGAATGTATAAGAAACTGAATTGATTCAGCAAACAAAAACAGATAAGCCCATTAAGAAGTGAGCAAAGGACATTAACAGACACTTCTCAAAATAAGACATACAAGTGACCAAGAAACATATTAAAGAATGCTCAACATATTAAAGAATGCTCTCTAATAATCAGAAAAATGCAGATTAAAAACTACAATGAGATACCAT
>NW_016107889.1:475358-503285 GCF_001604975.1 Cebus imitator | reverse complement strand
CTTTTAAAACAAAAATACCAAGTTGGCATATTTTTGTTAATTCGAGAAGTATTTTTGCAGCAACTATTACTTATCAGGCACTGCATTAAGTAATAAGTGCTGGTGAATTAGACATGGGCTTTGTTCCATAAGTGTTTGGATAGAGATAGAGAAGGAAAAGTGGTAAGAGACTTTCAGACAAAAGGCACTGTCTGTCGTGCACCACTGGTAAGACTGTAAATTGGTATACCCCTTCTGTCGAGGAATTTGAAAACAAGCATTAAGCATATTAAAACTAGACATGCTCCTTAGCTCTGCCATTCTACCTGCAAGATTTTGCCCTCAGTAAATGATCAGAGAAGGCATAAATGTAATAATAATAGCAAATATTACAAGTGCTTTGTGTAAGAATTTTACCAGCATTAACTCATTTAATTCTCTCAGCTTTCTGAGATTGCTACTATTTTGTCTCTACTTTATATATGGGAACATGGAGGCACATGGAAGCTAAGTAATTAGCCAAAGATTGACAGAGCTTATAAGTGGCAGAGCCAGAATCTAAACCCAAGCAGTTTTTATTCTTAACCCCTATGCCATGATATCTATGAAAGGATACTAGGTACAGCAGGATTTATATTTCTGTACAACTGTAAATAATGTAAACAAATGGCAATAGGGGCTCACTTCAGTAAATCCAATGGAGTACTATGCGGATGCTAACAATCATGACCTAAAAGATTATTTAATGATTTGAGAAAATTACCATAACTTAGGTGGAAGAAAACAGTTCGCAAAATATTAACGGTGGTGTCCTCACAGTGAAGGCATTCAGAATGATTTCTACTTTTCTCTTAGAGCATGTCTATAATCCTCAAATTTGACACAAAAGGCTGTATTATCTTTATAATATACATTTATCAGAAACATATATCAATTGAAAATCCATTTAATAAACTTGAATGGTTAGAGAGATTTTTGTATCATATTAAATTTTGACCTTCATACTTGCACTACTGCCTCTACCAGGGATGCCTTGTGCCATCACCCTGCTATACCCTTTCCCACCTCTCCTGGATAATTCCTGCTTATTCCCGAAGATTCTGCTCAAACTTACATCTCCACAAAACATTGGCAGACTATCAGCATTTCCTCCTCTATCCCGAGTCTAGATTTAGGCACCTCTCTTCTGTGGTCCCATAATCCCCCGGGCATATCTCTAGTATTCCATGTGCCATATTATTTGTTTAGCCCTCTGTTCTCTACCTCCAACCCCTATTAATATCACAGATCTTTATAGCCCTTGAACAGTGTCTGTCCCATGATAAGTGTCAAGCCAGTATTTATAAAGGAGATGAAAAGCATTTCTTGGTGAAGAAAAAGAGAAAGAAACTCGTTTTCCAACTGTGCAAAATACAGTTTTTATAAGTTTGCTTGAGAATTAGTGGAGAGGCTTGGGTTTGACGCTTGGCTCTATAAGACTCGTTACCATAGGTCACCTTAGCATTAGTACTTTTAACAGCTTAGGTTTCTGTATTAGTCAGGGTTTTCTAAAGGGACAGAACTAATAAGATAGGTGTATATAAGGAGGGGAGTTTATTAGGAGAACTGACTCACACATTCATAAGGTGAAGTCCCACAATAGGCTGTCTGCAAGCTGAGGAGCCAGGAAACCAGTCTGAGTCTACAAACCTCAAAAGTAGGGAAGATGGCAGTGCAGCCTCAGTCTGTGGCTGTTGACCCAAGAACTTCTGGAAAATCACAGGTGTAAGTCCAAGAGTCTAAAAGTTAAAGAACTTGGAGTCTGATGTTCGAGAGCAGGAAGCATCCAGCACAGAAGAAAGATGGAGGCCAGAAGACTTAGCCAGTCTAGTCCTTCTATGTTCGTCAGCCTGCCTTTATCTTAGCTGTGTTGGCAGCTGATTAGATGGTGTCCACTCAGATTGAAGGTGGGTCTACTTCTCCCAGTCCACTGACTCAAATGGTAATCTCATTTGGTGACACTCTCACAGACACACCCAGGAATAACACTTTGCATATTTCAATCCAATCAAAGTGACAATATTAAGCATCCAATCTTCAATACCTAACGACAACCCCTTTTGCTACTATTGGCTCCCTTTTCCCTCTTCTATCCTAACCTTTATCACACTGTATTGTCCCCCACAAGACTGTGAGCTCCTTGAGGCCAAGAGCCATGTCTATTTTGTTTCTGTGTATTCAGAGCCAAGTACCGTGCTTGAGGCTTTCTTGCAGATATCCTTTGACTAACTGCAAACTATTACTTAGCAGATGGATAGAGCAAAAGGCCTGAAGTCCTTTGAAATGAAGCTATCTGCATGGCACCAGGATTTGCTGTGCCTTTGCTGCCTCTGCTGCCTGTGTTGAGGAATGGTGGGAACGTGTATACTAAACAATGTTTTGTTTTTCCCTGTTTTACAAGGCAAACAAAAAATTCCAACCTCCAGTTATCACAATTTAAGAGGGAAGTAGGTAGGGACAGAGAGGGGAGGAATATCTTAAATTTCATCTTGTGGGAGAGGGGGCCACATGACTTAATTGAAACAGTAGTATTTCTCAGAATTTAAAGCCTGATTGAGTAAACATATATAAGGAAAACCAACATGTTTACAAGACTTCAAAATAACGGGTTGAAAATCAAACACTCAAAAGATTCCAATACTTGTAGTTTATATATTTTTCTCCAACATTGGTTAGCCTAATAGCAGTCTTTTAAATCTCTTCAGTCAGGCCACCATCTCTACTCAGTTGGTATGACCGATTGCCACCTCCATCCCTCACAGAGTATGGGCTTTGCCATACCCAGGTCTCTGCTTTCTCCAGGTGCATTCTCCTCCCCTGGCAAACAATGCACCTGAAAGTCCAGTTGCTTTCAGTGTGTAAGGTTTCTGACCTCAGGCAGTCTGGATTCTTTATAGCCTTGGCCACAGATCCATGCTAATTTGCATCCCTGAATGCTTCACTTCCCAGCCCTTCTGATGATGGCCAAGACCCAAAGCAGAACTCTCCTGATGCCACAAGAGTGCAGTTAGATCAATGTCCCACATGACTCAAAGGGAACTGGAAACCTCATCAGAGAAGTAGCTCATGAGATTTCCAACCTCATTTCCAATCATCATTCCCTATGTTCATAAACACTTCATATACCCCATGTGGACAACATTCCAAGAGAAACTGTGGATAAGAATCTGATTGAGGCGGTATATTTCATCTTTGGACATATTCTGAAAGCTCACCTGTGGAGAGCTAAAATATGACTGGGACATTGGCCAGCTATAACATGATATAAACACCCAAGGAGCTAAAGAAAGCCTTTTACTAAATTATCTGTGTTTCCATTAGGCTGAAACTCAGTAGAATATATTTCAACATTAAACAATCATATAGGGCAGTTATAAGTGTGTAGAGGTTAGG
The DNA here is from genome assembly GCF_001604975.1 of Cebus imitator. Classification (NCBI taxonomy): domain Eukaryota; kingdom Metazoa; phylum Chordata; class Mammalia; order Primates; family Cebidae; genus Cebus; species Cebus imitator. The sequence continues at coordinate 499,874 of NW_016107889.1, read as the reverse complement.
GGGTCCAACTCTGAGGTCAAATAGACTCAGGTGTAAAGCACAGCTTTACAGCTGCCTTGCTAGATTATTTGAACCTCAGTCTCTTCATCTGAAAAATTGGGCTAAAAATAGTGCTCATCTCAGTAAGGTTGCAAATATTTAAAAAGATAATGCATGTAAATGCACATTGCACAGAACCTGGCACAGAATAAGTGTCCTAAAATGTTGCTTATGATTATTGTTGTTATTATGTGTGGCAGAGATGAATTCATCAATCTCCATGTACTCCTCTTTTTCCTGGGCACCCAGCTAGAGTACATTTCCAAATTTTCCTTGTAATTAATTGTAGTCATGTATGGTTAATAAAAAGTGAGCAAAACTTATGTGCACCACTTCCAGGCCTTTAAAACACAATCTTATATGCTCTTTTCCCTCCCTTTTTCCATATGCTGACCCCTAGGACAACCTTGGGTACCCCATGTTGAAGGGCAACCAGGGTCACTAAATGACTACATAAAGCAGAGCCCTATCATTATTACCACTGACTGGGAATACCCATATTGCACCATTACATAACCAATAAATAAACTTCTATTGTGTTAAGGCACTTGATATGTTTGGCTCTGTGTCCACACCCAAATCTCATGTTGAATTGTAATCCTTAGTGTTGGAGGTGGAGCCTGGTTGGAAGTGATTGGATCATGGGGGTGGTTTCTAATGGTTTGGCACCATCCCCCTAGTGCTGGGTCATGCTAGAGTTCTCATGAGATCTGGTTGTTTAAAAGTGTGTGGCACCTTCCCTTTTTCTCTGTCTCTGTCCTGCTACCATGTGAAGAAGGGTACTTCCTTCCCCTTTGCCTTCTACCACGACTGTAAGTTTTCTGAGACCTCCTAAGCTATGCAGAACTGTGAGTCGATTAAACCTCCTTCCTTTTTAAATTACCCAATCTTACATAGTTCTTTATAGCAGTGTCAGAATGGACTAATACAGCACCAAATTTTTTGAGATCTATTGGTTATAGCAGCTAGCATTATCCTAACTAATACACCGCCCAAGTCACAGAAGAGCAGATCTGAAAATGTTTTTAAAGAGCTTCTCCATTATGCCAAAGAAAACTGAGGCTCAGAGTTATTGCTGAATGTACTTATGGATCCTTCACTTCCAAGACTCCTTCAACACTAGGCCCTGCCTTTTTACATATAATACTAATTAAAGACCATAGAATCAAACTTTTTCTGTTTGCCTAGTTAGAACCAAATCTATTCCTAGGGAAATTTTAGCATGGAAAGTTGGTAAGGTAAACCCACCAGAATACAGCAAAATGGAACAAAAACAAGAAAGCCCTTTCTCACTGTTTCTGCAGTCATTAAAACGTAACTGAAAACATTCTGTGCCTTCCTCACAGGGGGTAATATGATTATCAAAATATTACACTTTGAAGGGACTTTGAAAAAATAGTTATGCCAAAATATTGTATTATTACACATAAATATTTTTTGCCTTTTTAAAATACACTTTATTTTTTAGAGCACTTTTAGGTTCACAACATAATTGAATGGACTGTACAGACATTTACCATTTATCCCTTGTCTCCACACATGCACAGAGTCCCCCACTGTCAATATCCTCCGCCATAGTGGTACATTTGTTACAGTTGATGAACCTACTTTGACACAACATTACCACTCAAAGTTCATAGTTTACATTAGGGTTCACTTTTGGTGTTATATTCTATGGGTTTAGACAAATGCATAATCACATGTACCCACCACTGTAATACCACACAGAGTAGTTTCACTGCCCTAAAAACTCTTCTGTACTTCACCTATTCATTTCTTTCCCCTCTATGACCCAACCCCTGAGAAACACTGATCTTTTTACTGTCTCCACAGTTTTGTCTTTTCCAGAATATTAAAGAAGCCAATCTGAAATACAGAACGTAGCCTTTTCAGATTGGCTTCTTTCATTCAGTACCATACATTTAAGATTCCTCCACATCTTTTCATGGCTAATTAGCTCATTTTTATTTTTAGCACTCAGTAATATTCTATCATCTAGATGTACTGCAATTTATAACTCACTTATTAAAGGATATCTTGGTTGCTTCTAAATTTGGGGAATTACGAATAAAACTGATATGAATATAAATATATATGTCCAGGTTTTTGTGTAGACATAAGTTTTCAGCTCCATGGGGTAAATACCAACATGCACAATTACTGGATCATATGTTATGAATATGTTTAGTTTTGTAAGAAACTGCAAAATTGACTTCCAAAGTGACTATTATTTTCCATTCTCTCCAGCATTGAATGAGAGTTTCTGTTTCTCCACATTCTTGCCAGCATTTGGTGTTGTTAGTGTTCTGGATTTACCATTCTAATAAGTGTGTAGGTATCTCATTGTTGCTTTAATTTGCATTTCCCTGATGACATGATGTAAAACATCTTTGCATATACTTATTTGCCATTTGTATATCATCTTTAATGAGGCATCTGTTAAGGTTCTTAAACATTTTTGGCATAGTTGTTTGTTTTCTTATTGCTGAGTGTTACTCAGCAATTTTTATTGGCCTTTCCTATGAATAATCCAGATAAATTAATCTATAAACATTAATTAAGCAACTATTATGAGCTTTTGTGGACCTGTGCTAGTCATTGTGGAAAACTAATCACAATCCTCCAGAAGTTTACAATCTAACTGATAACCATACAAAAGATTTTAGAAAAGCATAGCTACGTGGTACTGACAATGTTGATCTATAGGCATCCAGAGAAGAGAGAGATTGATAGAGATTGATTGAGCAGTGGAGAATTCCTCAGAGGAAATGGAACTTAGGCTAGGCTCCAAAGACTCTCAAGAGTTTGTTAAGCAGAGAGACCACACATATGGACATATATGGGTAATTCAAACAAAGAGGGGGGTGATGCCTGGATTACCAAGATAATTACAGCACTTGACATCTTGCTTCTACTACTCTTCCTTTCCTTTCTATATTCATCCAGTAATAATAATGATACCTAAATAATGAAAATTTACTATGGGCCAAGCATTATGCTATGCACTTTTCATAGGTTGTCTAATTTTACCTTCACTATAACCCTATCATTAAGGTAACAGCATTCCTATTCTACAGATAGGGAAATATGTTCAAAGAGGCTTAGTTAATTGCCCACAGTTTCATAGCTAGGAAGTTATAGAGACAAAATTCAAGTTTGTCCCTGTGTTCTCTGAGTTGCTAACCCACACTATCAACAACTCATTTGGAAAGATAGCTAAAACAACTCCAAGGGTAGGAAGTCAAGACAAGACCCAGATATGGAGAGAAAATTTTCTTCTTCCCTGAATGGGCACAGTATGGCAAAACTACTGGACTATCAGAAGATGTGTTTTCAAATCCTGGATCCACCACTACTAAGCTGTGAACTAAGGAAATTTACAATTCTTATCCGAGCCTCAGCTTCTGATATGGTTTGGCTCTGTGTCCCCACCCATATCACCTGTTGAATTGTAATCCCCAGTGTTGGAGATAAAGCCTGGTGGGAGGTGATTGGATCATGGTGATGGTTTCTAATGGTTTTACACCATCCCCTTAGTGNTAATCCAAATTGTAATTCCCATGTGTTGAGGGAGGGACCTGGTAGGAGGTGAGTGGATTATAAGGACAGTTCCCCCATGCCATTCTTGTGATAGTTGGTGAGTTCTCATGGGATCTGGTTGTTTAAAAATGTGTGGCACTTTCCCCTTTGCTCTCTCTTCCTCCTCCTCCAGCCATGTGAAGATGTGCTTGCTCCCTCTTCGCCTTCTACCATGACTGTAAGTTTCCTAAGGCTTCCCTGGAAGCAGAAGCCTGTACAGCCTGCAGAACCATGAGCTGATTAAACCTCTTTTCTTTATGACTTACCCAGTCTCAGGTGTGTCTTTATAGCAGCATTAGAAGGGACTAATACAGCTTCCTCGATAGGGCTGTTACAGGGTTTCTCATATGGCTGTTGTGATGATTAAATGAGATGCTATAAATTTAAATAATTTTGAACTATATAAATATAACATCATTACTTTTCTTATTAGAACCAGTTTTACTTGTAGGATTAGGATCACATATAAAAATGTTTTAAGGACATTAGAAATGGTCACAAGAAAACAATGAACCAGAAGGCACAAACCCACATGTGAAAAAGAGAGTCCTATACTACAACCTACTACAAAATAGTACCTAAGAAGAATTGGTGGGGCTCAGGACACTCTACCACAAAATATGACAACTTGGCATGTTGAATATTTTAAGCTGAAGGTATTTGAGAAATGGCAGGTGCACTTAGGACTCTCTGACCTTTCCCTGAAGCTGGTCATAAGACCATTATGTAAGAGGTACCCTCCCTATACCCAGAGGAAAGGAACATCCTTACATCCTTATCTCCCAAGGCAGAGGGATATGGAGAGGAATCTGAATGAACAGGCCTTGCTGAGTTTTCCCTAATTTACTACTCTTAGCTCATACCCCTTTGTTCCATCACATTTTCACAATTTTTTACTCCTCATAAACATGCTCAGGTTTAACCATTTCTTGGTGTTTTCATTTCTTTATAAAGGCTACTTTGCCATGTCAAAATTATATTAAATAAGTTTGTATGCTTTTCTCTTGTTAATCTGTCTTTTATTACAGGTGCCCCAGCTGAGAACTTAGAAAGGTAGAAGGGCAAAGATATTTTTCTCCCTTACATAATCATAATACATAAAATTTAGAGGGTTCTTAACTATGTATTCCTCATTTCAACTGTGCAACAACCCTATGAGATGGATTGTAGACTTTTGTCCAATGATTTTTTTTTGTTTCATTTTGTTTTTCCTTGCTTTATGGTAATCCAGTACTTGAACATTCTTCCCTTGTTTGAAAATTCTACCATTGTATTAGTCTTGGTATTTTTATTTGAGAAAGAATCTCACTCTGTCACCTAAGCTGGAGTGCAGTGGTGCCATTATGGCTCACTGCAGCCTTGACGTCTCAGGCTCAAGTGATCCTCCCACCTCAGCCTCCATAGTAGCTGAGACCACAAGTATGCACCACCACAACTAGCTAATTTTTTTTTTTTTTTTGGTAGAAGCAGAATCTCACTATGTTGCCCAGGCTGAACTCAGACTCCTGGGCTCAACCAATCCTTCTGCCTCAGCCTCCCAAAATTCTGGAATTACAGATGTGAGCCACTACATCCAACCCACTATGTGAGTCTTTATGGAAGGCAGGGTCCTACCTCCCACTACAAAAGCCAGATCCTGCTATTGTAGTGATCAAAGGCGAGTACCCTAAACTTGGCCAATTGAATAATCCCACTGAGGACTTGGCATCTCAAATGAGTGATGCCTTTTAGCAGTAGGAACATCAAGTGATCAGAGTGATCAGTGGAAGGGGTGCCAAAAATAGCCTCCAGAGTCTATTACCTAACCTGGCACTGCAGGTTCCTTTGTTTTGTGCCACTTTTGAAACCTGTTTTGCCAATCTTCCTAATATCTTTCCAATAAATTTCTGTTTTGAACATGTTAACTGTAGTTGGTTGCTGTTGCTTACAACCAAGAAAACTGGCTGGCAAAAGTAGGTAGTATTATTGTCCACATTTTATAAATGAAAAAACTGAGGTGAAGCTAAATAATGATGGAGCTGGGATTTGAACACTGACAACATGACACCAAATGTTACACTAAGAAAAAGAGAGAAGAGACAATTCAGCTAGAATATTACTGCAAATGGATACATAGATAGAGAGACAGTTCAAAAAATAGTATGAGTGAGCATATGCATGTGCACATACACATACACATAAGACCATCTTCCTCATAGGGCATTTAGAATAGTGTCTGGGACAATGTCAGTGTTTGGTATTATTATATGATTCAAGTGTTTTGGACTGCAGATCAAGCCTTTAAATTCATCTCAAGCAAATAATCTACATTTTCTGAAGAAATTATCAAAATCTTATCAGATAAGGAACTAAATATAAAAAATTCATCAGTCAAAGAAAATCCTACAATCTCGAGGATTTCAAAATGGCACAGAATGTGGTTAGTAAGATACATCTGTTACCTAGATTTTTTTTTTTTGGAATGAAAAAAATGCAGATGTCTGAGTTACTGTCAAATGACAAAGTATCCCACACCACTTATTGAGACAGAGAGCAATGAAAATGCCAGCAGAAGATACCTAGAGTATTTCCCCTACCCAACAATACCAACTCACAGGGATGAGGAGCAAGAGTTGTCAGTAAATTCAGCTCACATTACTATAAGATAATGAGGTACATGGGAAAGGGAACTAGAATTATTGGGACCCCTTCTACATACTATGCTCTTTAAATACATTGCCTCATTTAATCCTCACAACAACCCTCAAATATGGATACTATGATTCCCACTCGAGAAGGTAACTTACAAGGCTATGAAATGGCAGAGGTGTGATCTGAATGTAGGCCTGTTTCACTTCAAAGTGCATTTTAAAACTCTAACATGAAAACTTCACAGAAGCAAATGCATTAGCTGGGGAAGCTTGAAGTGCACAGCCCCAGAGAGAGGAAAAAGAAATCAACAAATGCTAGAACCTAACACAATTACAGCACCAAGGACTGTTTAAAAGGATTTTCTCATGTATTGTCTCATATTAGTAATCTGGCAGACTGAAATTCAGCGGTAAAATGCTTCAGGCAATTGCTCCCTGGTATTTAGTGAATTCTAAAGTGACTTTTAATGGTTGGAAAGTAAGATCTTAAAATAGCTGTTATGCTTTTCAACAGACACATGCAACCAGTTTAAGCCATAGAATAAACATAATACATCTTCGTAGAACATCTATTTTCTTTAAAGACTGGAAAGGAAAAGTTATGTAATTTGTGTGACAATGTAAAATATTTTTTTAAAATAAAAACAAACATGAACGTATCATGAAGTAGTATGCAAAGGCTTGTGATGTTTTAAGATAAAAAACAGAATCTTCAAAGAAATTTCAAGCTTTTAACAGACAGCTTCAGAGCCCCTGGAGTGTTCACACTTCTCTGTTCTTAGGGACACTTCGGAAGGGGGGGTTAAGAACCTCTGCAATATTATGTCCCAGATAGGGTTATTCCATCTTGTTCGAAAGTTTCACTAAATTCTTATATACATTTCAGTCTGTCATGACTTCTCAAACAATAGCTAGCTTTTGCATATAAATTTGGAGTGAGTAAGTTAGACTGTTAATCAAAATTGGAAAAAGTAGTATACAGACTACCTTTCTTTAAGCAGTGACTACCAAATCTGATATTCCAGACATTGGTAATAATCATAGCCCAACAGCTGCCATCTGCATTCTGGCTAACATCATGATTAGCTGATGGGATGTGTTATTAACCAGAAGGGATTACTTGAAGTTAAATCTTACAATGAGAAACAGAGAGAATTGGTTCAGTGATGTGGACTTGCAGAAAGAACCCACAAACTTGTATTCTAATTATTCCTCTCATGTTGCCAATTCTATGAAAACATTAGAAATTTCTTTCTCTGCCTCAAGTGAACTATTGCTTGACTTAGCCAACCAAAAATATTAAGCAGAACTTGAGTTTTAAATGAAACACGTGATTATTTTAAACTTGTATATCTATGTCCTTTTTAAAAAGTGTTACATCCACTAACTGTATATTTAACTGTGTGTATAAATCTTTATTTAGGAATTATGTCACTCTAATAACTTTTCAGTCACAATCTCCATCTGCAATACAAATCAGTGTGTTTGTTGCTATTCAGTACACCTAAAATAAGCCTTAGTCTCACAGCCTTAGCTTCAATGCAGTGAGCTTAAGGTCCTCAGTCAACAGAAGGGAATAGCTTTACTATAAGTGACCACAGTTCAAAAATGCTTGTTCTGTAGTCAGCCTTCTGGTGGATCACCAGAAATCAGCCTTGTTTCTTTTTATTTGAAAGATATTAAGCCGCAATGGAGTTGTCGACTAGCCTGCACTGGGTTCCTTTCTCTGGGCAGCCTGGCTCTCAGAATAATGGGACAATCTTATGCAGCCCTCTTTTGGCTCCCTCACTTCCAATAAGAATTCAAAAGCAAACAATGAGCCAACCTAGTCTACTCAGGGACCTTTCTATACTTTGAAATGCTGGGTTTTATTTGCCCAGCAAACCTCAATATATGAGTTCCTGTTTTCTGCTCTAGGCTCTGCTCTATTTGTCCACAAGAATGTGCTATATAGCTTTCCTTAGAACCCTATTGCTATTATTTTAAATAGAAAAAAAAAAGCAGATTACAAAATTGCTTCTACAGTGGAGGTGTAATTATATAAAAATTATGTATGCATATTGACAAGGACTAGAAAGGGATGTGGAAAAAATGAAAACAACTTGATTTGCAGGGGGTGGCAGGACTATGAATGAGGATTTGTTTTTCCTTTCCTGTACAGTTTCATTAACGCTCTCAGAGTCTGCTTGTTCAAAAAACACAAGACAGTTAAATCCATATTTTTGGATATAAAACATTGATCATCCTTCTGTTCAATTAGCATTTGCCTTATACGGCCAATGTTCCCTTTTCTACATCACCTGGAAGAACAGATTTAACCATAATTTAGGGAGTCTTTGCCAAGAAAATCAATAAAGACATATTTGTACAGAGCCTAGAGTGGGCTGGTTTTATCCAGGAATGTGTTGAGTTAATTGAAAAGGTTTTGGTTAAAGTTAGCCAGTCGGAGATCACAGCATTGTAGACAACACATACTGTGAGTATGAACTTCATACAACCTTTCAAATACCTTTGGGAAGGCAGGAAATTGAAATATTGTGCTATATTGGCAACTAAATGGTCATTTATCATCCATGCTAAGTTTGGAGCTCAGAAGAATGATTTGGAGACTCTTGAAGGCCTTTATTAACAATTTCAAAGTTAGACCTGTATATTTAGATTTTCGCAGCATATCTGGGGAGGACTAAGAGATAACATCTGCGTATACTATTAACATGGCCTCTCTAATAACAACTTCGGACTGTATTCACACCCACAAAAGCTGCATTAAAATACATTAAGCTTGAGAGACCAACTGACAAAAGCAAGGAAATTCACAGTTAAAGGGGAAACCTGCCATATGTTCTTCAATACCTAAGAGCAACGGGGTGCATTTGGAAAGTCATTAAAGCGGCACCCAGTTGTGCCTAGGTATTGGAGAACATATGGAATCTTTTCCTCCTCGAGTGTAATTTTCCCTGCTCTCAATGAATGCATGTATCAATCTTCACTTTTTGGTCATATAGGTTTTGTTTGCTTAATTACCACAGCATGTAAAATAAATACCTTCTTATTTTCAAATATCGACACAATCACACAATGGAAACTAATTATCAGTTGTTGCTGCCTGATTGTTCCTTGTGATTTGTCCTTCTTTCCTAAGGTGCCTGCACCATCCTCACAGTTCCAGCTGTCCTCTACCCCTTAAGGAGTACTGCTTTTCCTTTCCCCAACCCAAGGATGCAGTCACCCATAGTGGCCAACAATTGCATCTCCCGGCAGCAATTTAATGGGTCAGCTGGCAAAAGAGTTCTGAGAGCCAGAAGAACCCATTCTTCTGGACATTTGCTATTAAAATAAAGTCTCTTTCTTGTTTATTTGTATTTTTTAAACTTTTATTTTAGGCTCAAGAGCACATGTGCATGTTTGCTATATAGGTAAACTCATGTGACAAGGGTTTGTTGTACAGATTATCACCCATGTACAAAGCCTGATACACAATAGTTATGTTTTCTGCTCCTCTCTCTCCTGCTACCCTCTACCTTCCCGTAGGCCACAGTGTCTTTTGTCCCTTCTATGCATTCATGAGTTCTCATTATTTAGTTCCCACTTACAAGTGAGAACATGTGGTATTTGGTCTTCTGTTCCTGTATTAGTTTGCTAAGGATAATAGCTTTCAGCTCCATCCATGTTTCCACAAAAGACATATCTCATTCTTTTTCCATGGCTACATAGTACTCCATGGTGTATTTGTACCACATTTTCTTTGTCCAATCTGTCACTGATGGTCATTTAGGTTGATTCTATGTCTTTGGTGTTGTGAGTAGTGCTGCAATAAACATTTACAGTCATGTGTCTTTATGATAGAATGATTTATATTTCTCTGGATAGATACCCAGTAATGGGATTGCTGGGTGGAATGATAGTTCTGTTTTTTTTTTTTTTTTTTCTCTTTGAGGAATCACCATACTGATTTCCACAATTGTGGAACCAACTTACACTCCTAAAAAACAAATGTGTAAGTGTTAGCTTTTTTCCACAACCTCGACAGCATCTGTTATTTTTTGACTTTTTAATAATAGCCGTTCTGACTGGTGCAAGATGATATCTCATTGTGGTTTTGATTTGCATTTATCTAATGATCAGGGATGTTGAGTTGTTGTTTTTTTTTTTTCATATGCTTATTGGCTGCATGTATGTATTCTTTTGAAAAGTGTCTGTTTATGTCCTTTGTTCACTTTTTTATGTTTTTTTCTTATAAGTTTGTTTAAGTTTCTTACAGATGCTGGATATTAGACATTGTCAGATGCATAGTTTGCATTCTGTAAGTTGTCTGTTTACTCTGTTAATAGCTTCTTTTGCTTTGTAGAAACTCTTTAGTTTAATTAGCTTCTTTTTGCCAATTTTTATTTTTGTTACAATTGCTTTTGTGGCCTTTGACATGAAATCTTTGCCAGGGTCTATAACCAAGTCGTATTTCTTAGATTATCTTACAGGGTTTTTATGATTTTAGGTTTTGTATGTAAATCGTTAATTTATCTTGAGTAGATTTTTGTGTATGGTATAAGCAAGGGGCCCAGTTTCAATCTTCTGCATAACTGGCTACCCAGCAACATATATTGAATAGGGAACCTTTTCCCATTGTTTGTTTTTATCAGCTTTGTCGAAGATCAGATGGCCATAGGTGTGCTGCCTTATTTCTGGACTTTCTATTCTGTTCCATTGGTCTATGTGCCTGTTTTTGTACCAGTACCATACTGTTAATTCCTTATTTGACAAACGTAGTAATCAGTATGCTACAAAGAAGTGTTTATCAACATAATTGAGTCCTCTTTCTGTGACATGCATCCATTCATTCAGTCAGTCATTCAGTTGTTGAATGCCTGTCATGTGTAGGCATTAAGAATAAAATGCTGACTCAGTCTTAGGCCCTGCTCCCAAGTTGCTCACTGTCTATTGGAATAAACAGAACAGCAAGCAGTCAATTAGGGTCTAATGTGATGAGTGCTATTACAGAGGTCAGCAGAGGGGGCTGATGAAGCACAGAGGAAGGACACCTAACCCATAGGAGGGGTTCTGGATGAAGAACCTGAAAGTGAGCAATTGCCATTGTAGAGCCAAGCTTATAATTGAATTTATGCAGTACCATTCAGAAACTTATTGAGCACCTACTACATGGCAGACCTTGGACTAAGCACTGAGAATACAGACATAATTTCTGTAGTTTTTAAGCAGGAGAGTGACAGAAACAGCTCGGCCCAATCATTAAAGATGAAGAGGAAGGAGGAGACAAAGATACAGGGCCAGATCATGCAAACCATGCTTTATACTGCAGCAATTGAGGAATTACAGAAGACTTTTAGCCTGGAATGTGAGATCATCAAATTAACGTTTTAGAAAAATCACCCTGGCACCATCAAAGAAGAGTTTCTGGAAGGAGTCAGGAAAGTCAGGGAGACTAGTTAGGAGGCTGATGAAAGATATTGAGGCTCACAGCAAGAAGAATGGCAGCTGAGATAGTAGGACATGGCAAAATTCAAATAATATTTAGAAGATAGCAGAATTTGGTGGTTGATTGGATCTGGAGACTGGAAAAAAATGATAGATCTGTGGGATGTGGAATCCACACAAATTCACTGAATGTTAGGGGAGAACTTGGAGATTATCCAGTCAAGTGCTCTTGTTTCATCCATAAGGAAACTGAAGGTTCAGAAGTTGACTAACTTAGATCAAATCAATCAATTTTGTGATGCTGCAGTGCCTAGGACCAAGATCCTCTAGTTCACAAAAATGTTTCGCCATAAACTTAACTTGGCATCTGGATTGATATAAAAGTATTAATTATACTTTGAAGCCCCCAAAGCGGAAAACTAATCTCAAAATTATTTGAACTTTCTCCATACTTACTTAGCTTTTATTCTTCCATCATATTTGATCCGAGCTCTCTGCTCTCTAAAAAGTGTGGCTGTATTATGACCTATGACACTGCAACTGTAAAACACAATTTTTCTTTTTGAGACAGAGTTTCACTCTGTCACCCAGGCTGAAGTGCATGACATGATCGCAGCTCACTGCAACCTCAGCCTCCAGGGTTCAAGCAATTTTCCTGCCTCATTCTCCCTACTAGCTGGGATTACAAGCGTGAGCTACTACACCCAGATAATTTTTGTATTTTTAGTAGAGACGGCGTTTCACCATGTTGCCCAGGCTCGTCTAGAACTCTTCACCTCAAGTAATCCACCCGCCTCGGCCTCCCGAAATGCTGGGATCACAGGTGTGAGACACCATGCCTGGCTGAAACACAAATGTTTTATGTAGATATTTATTTTGTGATTGAAATTTGAGCAGGAATGTAGCACAGATATTGCAAAATAGATAGTAATGAATTGAGGTACATCCTTGGAAAGTTGTTTTTCCTTCCTTGGGACTCAGTTTCTAACTTGTGAAATAAGGAAAATAAGATTGATTAACTATAGGAGTAAATATTCTTTGAAGGCAATGAATTTTGAAATGTAGCAGATTCAAAAGTATTTGTGAATCAACCATCTCTTCAATAAGCATAAAGTTGTTATCTTACTCTCCCTGCCCTCAAATACTGCTACTGGGGTTCTGAATCATTAATAATAAGATCAACTCAGAAGAAGCCTGAGTGATAAATTAACAATAAATTTGAGTAAATGTATCTCCTTCAAGATACAGTTTCAACATTCTTCATCAAAGAAACACATTAAGGGGTTGCTACACATGCCTTTCCAATGTCTTCTCAAAGACAATTGCATCATCTAATGCACTAGTACTTCGAGATGGTATGCACACTCAACCACACACATGTAAGGGCTACTAATCTCAAGATACCCTGAATCTCTGTCTTCAATTTGAAAAACTTTACTTGGCCAACAAAGGGTTTATTTTCTCCCTAACATTCTCCATATTGAGCCTCTGATGCCTAACACTGAAAACCACTGGCTCCCTAGTAGGCAGTCTAGTTGAAGAGAAACACTGGGCATGGTTGCATGCACCTGTACTCCCACTACTCAGGAGGTTGAGGCAGAAGGACCGCTTGAGTCCAGAAGCTCCAGTCTGGCCTGGGTGACATAGTGAGAACCCAGTTAAAAAAAATTTAGAAGAGAAAGATGTATTTGTATAGTGGAACAATGTATTAATTCTTTTTCATGCTACTGATAAAGACACACCCCAAACGGGGTAATTTATAAAGAAAAAGAGGCTTAATGGGCTCACATTTCCAAGTGGCTGGGGAGATCTCACAATCATGGCAGAAGGTGAAGATGTGTCTTACATGGTGGCAGGGAAGAGACAATGAGAACTAAAAGAAAGGGAAACCCTTTATCAAACCATTAGATCTAGTGAGACTTATTGAGAACCATGAGAACAGTGTGAGGGAAACTGCCCCCATTATTCAATTATCTCCCACTGGTCCCTCCCACACAATGTGGGAGTTATGGGAGCTACAACTGAAGATGATATTTGGGTGGGGAAACAGCCAAAGCATATCAGAGAATATATGAAAATGTTGAGAGAATGTATATTTCATTCTTCATAAGTATTTTTCTTACTTATTGAACCAATGACATTCATTGTTTAGGGTGAAAGACATGGCAGGGTAGGGAAGGGGAGTGCTCCTGGTCCAACTTAGAGCAAAGAAATCATCAGTCAGCTTGGATTTCAAACTACATTTTTCTAATTCCATAACAAGACAATGATCTTAAAAGCCAGATTCAGCTGAGAAACTGAATTATTTTTAAATCTCTGTTTAAATTCCATTATATAGCAAGAGTTAAACTTGGAGCTCTGAGAATAAAGATTATTAGTCACAATGTAAAAGAGCATGAAGGATATGTCACAAAAAGGAGTTTTCACTCAAAAAGGGAAAAATTCTTCCTATATTGAGAGGAAGAGTTGGTGGATGAATGTACTGTGAATAGATGAGACAAGGGAGGAGATGCCTCATCCCTGAGAAGTTCAAACAACAAAACACCTAGATACACTGAGAGAATCCAGAACATACTGGGTGGTGGTCTACTTTCATGGCTGTGTTATAAAATGTAAAGAGTAATTATGATTTACTGGAAACATGAAGCGTGGCAGCAACAGCAGGAAAGGCACCTATGTGAATGGATCTTAGATAGCTCTTCCAATGGCCCACACAGTCTGTGAGTAGCAGAGGAAGAGAGAAACTGAGAGAATGAATGAATGAGGTTTGGTGCAGGATGAAGAGGTAAAGAGACCTCAAGAGCAAAGAAGCTCTGGATCATTGCAGTGGATACTACAGGAAAACAGGCATACCACAGCAGACATTAACACTGGATAGATGTGTCATAACCTAGCAGGAGAAACCAACAAACTTTTTCTGTCCTGCTGCTGCCGCCACTATGCAAAGGCCTTCCTCGGCATACAGATATGATTGTGGGGAAAAAGGAAAGGGAAAACTCCTTGAAACAGCCTTGAGAAAGAGTTTGAACTTTGAACAAAATGACTACCTAAAAGAGAGTTTTCAATTGGAAGAGACTGAGTTGCCTTCAGATGTCAATTTAAGCTTCTTACTATTAACAAGATTGGAGATGTCACAATAAGGTGAAGTTGAGATAATTTCAAATGGGAAATAGGGGACCCATTTGTTTTTTTCACCTTCAGCGCTGTGCTGCTATGTCGACTTGTTGAAGGAAGGATTAATTTTCCTTCTATGACAAAAGTACAACCAATTCCCAAATGAAGCCAGGATCCTCAAGGTTCTTGCAAAGCATCTTCAGCATGAAGTGGAACTTATGGGGAGAATAGAACTTGTGTTTCCTTTATTCAAATTTAGGGATATTTCTTCATTTTCCCACCAACATAATTATTAAAAACATGTTTGAATTCAGATAACATAAGAAATAATTTGCTTGCCATTAAAACATCCAAGTTTAGTTTCAGTCTTGATCAAATCCATTAACTCTACTTTTCTTTCATAATAAAAATAGATTTGGTAACCAGCTGGGTTTAAAAAGCCAAATTAGTTTGTCTACTGGCTGACGGTAGCAAGTAGTAGAGGTCCCAGTAACTGCTGTGCTGATTGACAGGGGCCTCTAAAACAACCGAAAAGTATGGCAAACAACTCCCTTTTTTAATATAACTCAAAACTCCAGAATGACTTTCATGAGGTCATGGCTGACTGGTGTCTTCTTTGATATGATAAAATTTCAGTCATTTTCAGCTGCAGTTTTAATTACTATGTATGGGAAGGGTTACGGGCTGACTATCCAGTATTATTTTATTCTTTCAATTCCATAATAATATAATAACTTAGAGACTTAACAGCTCAGCATAAGAATGGAACATAGTGGCCTATTGAGAAACAGTCTAGTATTTTGCTTTTGACAGAACGTTCTTTCAGATATTACTTCTGGGGGTTAAAAAAAAAAACTCTATTTGGATTATTTGCATAAGAATATATTTTATTGTAATGTGTCTAGCATTTTCATGGTGGAAAATCCAAGAAAGGGAACAGTATATTATCATTACAAACAATGATATTTGGAATTAGAACAGAAAGTCTTCAGTCATTTTTCAACCTGCCAGCCAAATGAATGCCAAGAGAAAACTCTGTGTGTGTGTGTGTGTGTGTGTGTGTGTGTGCGCGCGCACACACACACACACACTCACACAGTGTGCTTGCACTTATGCACAAGCCTGTAGACTGATGAGAGCGTCTTACAAAGATATGGATTTATAATTTCCTACCACCAAAGGAAGCACTTTAAATGGCACTAAGTTAGCGAGGGAGTGGAGGCAAGGGTCATAAACTTCAGCACAAGTGTATGGAATGTTTCACTTTTGTGTACATTTTTCAATCTTAAAACAGATTTACTCGGGATTTAAGACTTTATTAAGGTCAAAAGGATTACATTAAGTTCATAGACACGTTTGTTATATTAATTGAGTCATAAGTTCTGGCCGTCTGCAAACACATTTGAAAACAGGCATCAGCTGGTTTCCATTGCCATAATAGATCAGAAAATCTGCCAGTAAGTCTGTTTGCAGCTCTTAAAAGTTGTTGAACAAAAATGTGTTTTGAACTATCGACAATTACCTGAGAAAACAACTGGATTCTATAAGTGGATTTGTTTATATTCCCGATATACTCCCCCTCACCCCACTTCCTCTGCTCTTATCATGGACTTCCCTTAGCCCCAAGCATCCCACTCCAGAGCTTCAGAGGTGATCATTGCTTGAAAATATTTCCAGTTCCTCCCTCATTAATATGGAATATCAAGAAGAATGTTAGCTGCTCTTCTTAAAAATAAGTTAATATTCATAGAGGGGAGAAACAGTGTGTCTATAATAAAGAGACAGAGTTGGGTTTTTAGTAAATTGCATGCAAAAGAACATGTATGTAAGGAATATGTGTAAAATATATTTAAGTTTTCATAGATTAAGAAAATATTACTATTACGTTGGGAGTCCCATTAGCCCCTCCATAATTTTATATCCTTCCCTCTGCACCCAGGAGTACTGTCCTGAATTTTGTGTTTATTACTCACTTGCTCTTTTTTATAGTGTTTACTATAAACATTTGTATCTACTAACAACATACTGCTGAATTTTGCATATTTTAAGTTCTACAAAATAAAATAATACTTAATGTGTCCTTCTGCATTTTTTTATGTTATGCTTCCAAGGTCCATCCATGCTGTAGCATGTAACTTGAATTGAACTACTTGATATGGTTTGGATCTGTGTCCCCATCCAAAGCTCGTGTCAAATTGTAATCCCGAATGTTTGCAGGGCTTGGTAGGAGGTGATTGGATCATAGGGGTGGATTTCCCCTTTGGAGCCATTCTCCTGATAGTGAGAGAGTTCTTGCAAGATCTGGTTATTTAAAAGTGTGTACCAACTCCCCACACCCCCGCCTCCTGCTCCAGCCATGTAAGATGTGTCTACTTCTCCTTTGCCTTCCGCTATAATTGTAAGCTTCCTGAGAACTCCCAGCCACGTTTATTATACAGCATGTGGAACTGTGAGCCAATTAAACATCTTCTTTATAAATTACCCACTTTCAGGTGTTTCTTTATAGCTGTGTGAAAACAGACTAATACACTACTTTCATTGAACCACAGTATTCCATTCATGTGTATACCAAAATGTATTCATACAGTCTGTACATATCCATATTTAGGTCACGAGTTTTTATTTTCACAGTAAAATAGCGGCATTATAAATATTTTTGTACATGTCTCACAATATAAAAGTGTCCACATTTAGGGTGCATTGGAATGTCCCAGGAAAGGAAATACACATTTTCCACTTTACTAGATAAAGCCAAATTGCAATTGATGCTTATCTTCAAGAATACTTACTACTCGTTCTGCTAGTCTGATAGCTGTGAAATACTTACCTCAACGTGGTTTCAATTTACACCTCTCTGATTATTAATGAAGTCGAAAAACATTTTATATATTTATTAGACATCACATTTACTCTGCTGGTATGTAGAAATTCAACTTCTATATTCCCTTTATATCCAAACATCTCGGTCAAACACTATTATTAATCCTAGTAATTTATTTGTATACTTTTTATTTTTTCTGTGTATACCATCACATGATCTATGAATAACAGTATTTTTATTTCTTTCTTTGCAATACTTAAACTATTTCTTTTTCTTTTCTTATTTAACTGGCTGTGATTTCCTGTTCAATATTGAATAGAAACTGTGATAGCAGACAACCTTGTCTTTTTCACAAAAGTAAATGGGATACTTTCAATGTTTTACCATAAATATGATGTTTGTAGTACGTTTTTTCTCATTCAGCAGGTTTAGGATGTTATCTTTTGTTTCTTGCTTACTTAGAGTTTTAACATGAAATAATCATATTGTTTTTTCTTTAATCTTATAAAGTGGGGAATTCCACTAATTGATCTTAAAAGTTTAAACCATTCCTGCATTCTGGAAATAAATCAATTTTGTAATGATGTATTATCCTTTCATGCACTGCTGGATTTGGTTTAACATTTTGTTTAAAATTTTGAATTCTATATTCATAGTGAAATTGGCTTGTAATTTTCTTATCTCTGTCCTTTTCTTGTATGTTATCAACATTACGCTAGTGTTGTAAAATGAGTTTGTGAGTGTTCCCTCTTTTTCTGAAATCTGAAATAATCTGTGTAGAATCTGAAGTATTTGTTCCTTGAACCTTTGTTACAACTCAATAGAAATTTTTCCACTTCATCTGCATCTTTTAAGTTATTGACTTAAGAATTTTAAATAATTATTATTTCAATAATTTGTCAGTTTTGAAACATTTATAATTATTCTTTTTTTATTCCTGATATTGCTTATTTGTGACTTCCATCTTTTTTTCTTGATCATTCTTACCAAAGGTTTGCCAATTTCATTAGTCTTTTCAAGGTACCAATTTTTGGCTTTATTGATTGCTTCCAGTAAATGTTTATTTTCTGTTTTATTGGTTTTCAGTCCTATCTTTAGTCTTTGATCCATTTCACTTTCTTTGATTTAGTCTGTCATTCTTTTCCTAGTTTCTGAAGTTGAATGCTTAGCTCATGAATATTTAGTCTACACTAATATAAGCATTTAAGATTACAAATTTCCCTCTAAGCACTATTTTAGCTGTAACTCATGAGTATTTATATGAATTCCATTAATTTTTAGTGCTAAATATATTATATTTAGTTTTATATTTGCTTTTGTGATTTGTGAGTTCATTATAAAGAATTATTTCCTAATTTTTTAACACATAATTTTCTACTTACATATATCTTTTGATCTCTAGCTTAATTCCAGTGTGGTCAGATAAGTAAAAAATGGGATTATTTCCTGATTTTAAATCACACTTCATCCCTAATGTGCTCTGAGTTGAATAGAACATCATTGTTTTGACACTGCATTTATATGTTCTGTTCAGAACAATATCTTCTCATTTTCAGAAGGAAGACAAGAAGAGATTTTGGAAGAACAACAAATAATGTTTTTGAAATGTACTAGTTCTTTCCAAAAACAAAAAAGGACGTGCTGAGAACATATACTTTTTTATTATGTAAAAAATATAGCATAAAATTTATAATCTTGCCATTTTTAAGTGTAAAGTTCCATAGTATGGAACTTTATTGTTGTAAAAATATCTCCAGATTTTTTTCATCTTGCAAATCTGAAACTTTATACTCACTAAATAACAATTCCTTCTTTGGCCCCTTCCCCCAGCCCCTGGCAACCACCATTATACTTTTTTTTTCTATAAATTTGACTACTTTAGATATATCATATAAGTGAAATTATACAGTATTTGTCTTTTTGTGACTAGCTTATTGCACTTAACATAATGTACTCAATGTTCATCTATACGGTAGCATAGAATTTCCTTCCTTTTAAAATGAAATAATATTCCATTGTATGTATATACCACATTTTGTTTATCCATTCATCCATCCATCAACATTTGGGTTTTTCCAACACTTGGCTAACACTCTTATGAACACTGGTGTTCATAGAGAACATAGTGAACTCACCACTGTCTCTTCGAGATCTTGCTTTGAATTTTTTTTCTGGATATATACCCAGAAATGAGATTGCTGGATCATATGGTAATTCTGTTTTTAATTTTTTGACCAACCTCCATACTGCTTTCTATAGCAGTTGCACCATGTTACAATATATAAATGATTTTAAATGAAAAAAACAATGCTTAGAAGCTCATATGTGGGGTTTTGGTAAACTGGATATTTTGGGATCCCAAGAGTGATTTAAAATAGTCCATTAAAGATGAGCTAAGTTTGCTTTTCACTAGCATTAAAACAACCAGTTAATCATTTTTAAAAAGTCAACTATTTTTCTTCTTTTAAAGTTGCCACTGTGGCATTGTGAAGTCATGGCCTCTGTCTGCAAATAATGTTTTATGATTTTTTTCTCCATGATAAAATTAGCACTTGGCTAAGATATTCTTATAGCTGTCTTTAAATCTTCCGCCTTATGTTTGGTTTTCATGGTGATGTCCACTTTAGGGGTAGTTTGGTTATTGTTTTTTATACCTTTGAGCTCTGACTATAATGCCCAACACTCTGCTAAGGAATTTAACTATATTCGCATGTTATCTATCCCTCAGAGGCAAATACCATTACTAGTCTCAGTTTTTTCAAATAAGGAAACAAGCTGATAAAGCTGAATGACTATATTTCATTGATAATAAGATACACAATTTACATCTCCAAAGTCAGCATGTATCTTGTAATCAATGACATCTTACAATCACTATTGCCCAGATGATAGACTGGCATAGAAGCTATTACCTGTGTGTGTGCACACTTTGTCATAGCTGTTGATAATGTTTCACTTCCTTTGATTTTGTATACAATGTTAGAACCAGACATGGTGAGTTTTACTGCCATTTTAAGTGTTTTCAAGAGTATTCACTCTGAATTGACATTGAAAGGAAAAGGTATTGTGTATGCTGAAAAGCACTGAAAACACAGTAGCAGGGTAGCAATTGAATATTAGTGAAGCAAATATATATCGTTGGAGGGATGCATACAAGTCATTTTCTTCCAAAGTGACAATTAAGTGATTTACAAGACCTAAGAAAGGAAGATGTCCAGGAAAACAAAGCTTTGTTAGGTTGTGTTACTTATGTATCCAAAAGAATTGCCAAACAAAGTGACTGAAGGCAGGACAAATTGTCAAATCTCGCTACACAGATGCAAAAAATTTAAAGGCTTTCGAGAGGACTGTGTAGGCAACTCGTGCATTGCACAGAAATATTCCTAAAAGAACATATCACTGTTTCATTGGAGTTGTTTTTCTTTCTTAGTGGTCCATAAAATAATAATGCATCATATAAATGATGAAATATTAGATTTGATGGCATTGAATATTTTACTCAAGATCACGCAGCTAATAAGCAAAAGAGTGAGTTGAGGCTTATATACCAGGTCTGTGTTCCTAACCAGAAGGTTTTAGTGGAACTTGTTTTATTTTGTAACTTCTTTTCTGCTCTTTAACAAGCCTATAAGCACTTCTTAAATGAAATATTACTTGTGTTTTATATTTTTTGATAATTTCATGACTGTTTGGGGGAAAATTGTACACTCCTTAGGAGTAGCTTCCAAAACAAAGTCTGGAATCACCAAAGTTAAGGAAAACATCAACATAATTGGAAAAGCGGCTAACAGTGACCCTCAAACAAAGCAAAAACAGATCCTGTCTGCATTAAGTCCCCCTCAAAATGGCAGCGAATGTTTAGTGTACTCTATCACTTGGGAATATCAAATGCAGCACAGATCTCAGAATCAGTGGAGTCAAGGTCTTGGCTCTGTATAGTCATATTTTATAAACTTCCATGTTTACATGACTCTTTCTATGCTTTCATAATCTGTTGCTTTAAGGAGCTTAAGAAAAAAACATCATGATTACCTTGCAGAGGTAATTATGGTCACAACAGTAATAAAAAATTATATAGTGCCTGGTCATTTGTTATACTATTACAATTTTATTTCCTTTGGTCCTCACAGCCTCATCTTAGAGTGGTTAAGAACAAAGTGCATTGGAAATCTTCACACCATCATCTGGGTTTAAGCCTCAACTGAACCATCAGCTGAGTTATCAGCTAGGTGACTTTGGGCAAATCACTCCATTTATATGAGTCTCATTTTTCTCACTCGTAAAATCAGTGTCCAGTAATACATGCCTTAAGAGCTGTTATGAGGATAAAATGAGATAATGCATGTAAAGCAATTCAGCATGGTGCCTGCTACTTAAAGGCTTAGTAAATATAAGCTGCCATTGTTATTAGTGAAAACAACTCTGTGCATAGCTAAACAGTTTTACAAATTAGAAAACTAAGGCTCAGAGAAGTTAAGTCAATCTTCATGGCCACACAGCTAGTAAGTAGCAGAGCTGGTACACAAATCCCAAACTGCACTTGCCTTGAGTGCAAGTAAAACATGCAATAGAGAACTTCTAAAGGTTTGTGCGAACTCTGTAATGACCATTCTTTTATGAACTTGACAAATTGCTGCAAGAGCTATAAAATCTTGAAAATGATTTTTCCCTTCTCTCATAAAGACTGCTAATGGATGGAGATGGAAATAAAAATTGGGTCGACTTTGCTGGCCAGTCATAGTATATATGGTTATCAAAATGCCCTAGGCCATCTTCTATTATAACCAAAATTTCTTTATTACAAAAAAGAAACCAAATCTTAGCAACTTTATCACAAATTCAAGAAATGCTTAAAACAGGTTTTTGAACAACAAAGAATATGGACAGGGTGTTGGAAGCTTAATGTAAAGGATCTGACCTATACTAAAACCCCCTTGAATTTCCTATTACTCTAACCCATGGTGATTATTCAAATTTGCATGCAAGCTCTTCATCTGCATAATTAGTTCCAGCACCTCACAGAAGCAGATTGAGACCTAATCAAGGAGGTCAAGAGTTGGACAAGAGTGAGCTCCAGAGGAAAGGATGCTGTGTTAACCCCTGCTCTTAGGTACATCTTTGTGTTCAGGAGCCACGTACCTGGTAACGAAGGGATGGCCCAGAGATGCAGAGAGAAGATGGAGAGAAAAAGCTCTGGACAGACAGTCTTATAGATTTCTAGCGCTGTGAGCACTGCAGCAGAAGGTGGGAGAATGGATTGAAACCCCAGATCAAATCAGGAGGGTGCTCACCAAAGGTCGTCGTGCCTGCAAGAATCCAAAAACTAAGAGAAGACCCAAAGTTGTTACCTAGGGAGAGTGTCAGTAGAGAGTATGGAGCAGACCAAACCAGAGAAAAGAAGACTACATCGAAAGCAAGGAGATCACAGCAGTGGCACCAAAAGATCCAGCACAGACTACTGAAACAACCACACCAGTAGGGTGGGTAAGCCTCTTAAAGAGAAAAGCACATCCTACAAAGAGCAGATAAGCAGTCCTCCCTAGCCTAGTAGCCAAGCCAACCAAAGCAGTCAGCTGAAGCAAATAAACCACCTTTGAACGTTGTGCTTGAGTCCTCACCAGTAGATAGACTCTGTCCTGGAACAGAGAGTTCATACTCTCCCAAGTACGTAGTCTTCCCAACTCTCCCAGGACCCAGTTATTCTCCAGTGGAAGAACTGGGTCCTGGGAGAGTTGGAAAGACTACGTACTTGGGAGAGCTGTAGCCATGGAGTAAGCTCTCCAGCAGGGTAAGCATCCTGAGGGAGACCTGGGAGCTGTCCAGGAGCTGCTGAAGACCTCACAGCTGCTATCAAGAGTCTCCCGAAGAGATTAGGGAGCATACTTCGTGTTGGAGCATATTTCTTTATATTTGAAGGTTTCTGGTTAGAAACCTGAATCCTCAGGCTAGGATGCATCAAAGGCTGAGAATGACAATTACAGCAGATTATCCAGCCCCAAAAGTCTTCTATAACAACTGGGGCGTACTTGCTAACACCACATCAAAGCAGTGGATTGGCACTTACTTTTTTTTGCTCTGGTAACTTTGGCATCCTAAAAGATAAGAGCATACATGTATTGTAAGAAGTAATTATACTTTTATTCAGAAATACACATCCTGCTCTTTTTCAAACCTTTATTCTAATTTAAAGTTTATAAAATCATTTATTCAAAAGGCATAACATGATTCATTTATTTATTTATTTTGAGATGGAGTCTCACTCTGTTGCCCAGGCTGGAATGCAGTGGCATGATATCGGCTCACTGCAACCTCCACCTACTGGGTTCAAGCAATTCTCCTGCCTCAGCCTTCTGAGTAGCTGGGATTACAGGTACCTGCCACCACTCCCAGCTACTTTTTTTTGTATTTTTTAGTAGAGACAGGCTTTCACTATGTTGGCCAGGCTGGTCTGAAAACTCCTGACCTCAAGTGATCCACCTGCCTCAGCGTCCCAGAGTGCTGGGACTACAGGAATAAGCCACTGCACACGGCCTATAAAATGATTTTGTACACACTGCTTAGCATCTTACAGCATCCTCATCTTTAGGATACAAATGTGCCAAGAGCATTAGAAATCATCACACTTTGGCTGGGCTTGGTGGCTCAAGCCTGTAATCCCAGCACTTTGGGAGGCCGAGGTGGGTAGGTCACTTGAGGTTAGGAGTTTGAGACCAGCCTGGCCAACATGGCGAAACTTCATCTCCACTAAAAATACAAAAATTAGCCAGGTGTGGTGGCACATGCCTGTAATCCCAGCTACTTGGAAGGCTGAGTCAGAAGAATCACTTGAACCTGGGAGGCAGAGGTTGCAGTGAACCGAGATGGCATCATTGCACTTCAGCCTGGGCGACAAGAACCAGACTC
>NW_016107889.1:471458-475143 GCF_001604975.1 Cebus imitator | reverse complement strand
AAAGAAAGAAAGAAAGAAAGAAAGAAGGAAGGAAGGAAGGAAGGAAGGAAGGAAGGAAGGAAGGAAGGAAGGAAGGAAGGAAGGAAGGAAGGAAGAAAGAAAGAAAGAAAGAAAAGAAGGAAGAAAAGAAAGAAAGAAGGAAAGAAAGAAAGAAGGAAGGAAAGAAAATAAATTATCACACCCTCAGAAATGAATTCACTAAATGGCAGCTTTCTGAAATTCAAAAATTAATGAATTAGTTTCCACTAACAGGTTGACAAATTAGCAATGGGTAAAACTCCAATAAACATCCCAGATTAGCATCATTGCACATTTTGTTACACTGATTTTAAATCCATAACCTATTGTTTCTATGGAGAAAAGAGGTACCAAGCCCATGGGCACATAGATATACATACAAGACATACATACACATACATATTCATACTCACACAATTACACATATTTTTACAATCGCACACATCCACACACCTCATTCACATGCACACATACTTATATACACACTCTCATACACTTGGACACACATTCATAAAACTTCTGCATGCTCACACGCACAGGGACATTCACACTTAAAACGTATGTGTACACATTTAAACACACTCATACACACACTCAAAATACACATACATACATATCAAGTAAGTGATATGCATAAGTGACCAATTCTTATTGAATTCACACAACAACATTATGAGTTTATTGCTAATTCCATTGCACAGATGAGGAAATTAAAGCTCAAAGAAAGTAAAATAAATTGTCCAAATTCATGAAGTTAGTCAATGGAAGGATGCGTCTGATTCGGAAGTGTGTACAGCTGTTTGCAGGAATTGAAACAAAACAATTTACTGTGTGAGAGATGTTTTAAGGATTTCACTAATTAGACCATCATTTTAGTTAACAAAACTCTACACATTTCTTGGAAATACTTTCCCACTTAATTTTTGAGCTATGAGTATTTTGTGGGAAATTTAATCCACATGCTTGTGATTGATTTACACTAAAATGAAGTATTATTTCTTAAGACATATTTGATGTCAAAAGAAATCTTTTGAATTTTTCACTGAGATTTTTCAAGCTCTACATTTTATTAAAAACAGGCAAAACCATTGTCCCCAGCTTAGGGAAATTCGGAGTTATGTCTGAGATTTTTTGTTTTGTTTTGTCTTGTCATGTTGAAGATCATTTGCTATGCATACTCGGTTATTTAAATAAAACTAATTTGTTTTTGTAAGTCCTTACTGTTTTAGGTGCTGCTGTTTTAGCCAATGACACACTTAATTGTCTTAAAAATAATTCCATGATAATGTATTTGATTTCTGGTAAGCTAACTATACTGACAAAATAAATTTAAACAATTGGAATTTTCCAAGTGAAGTTGTAAGAATAGTAACAACTTTACCACTTTAGTGATAAATCCTTAGAAAATATAGATGCAGTTCACACAGGATAGTCAAGAGATTTTGAGTAGAGATGTGAGAGAAACTGTGAATTCTACCAAGATATGGATGTTTTGTTTCAAAGTCAAAGCTTACAAAAAATCACAGATGAACTCTAAGCAAATCACTACTGACCTTCTGAGGACCATTGGGTGCTAATTAATTATCTGAAGTAATCTTTCACAGCCTTGTTTCCTCTGTGTTTTTCCCTTGATGAAAAAATTTTAAAATACAAAATAAAATAAAGACCAACACATCAGAAGCATGTTTCACCCTTTGAGAAGTAGCTGAGTTAGCTAACTTGTAACAGGAACAGAACAGCTGATGACTTCTCCTGAACCTGGGGACAAAGAATTTATAGACACTCTCATGGGTGTGGTTCTGAGGTGGAACACTTAATTTGGTACTTAGACAGTGAAATTCTTTGAGCAAGGATGCCTCTGCATGGAATGGAGAAGTAGTAACAAAACTAAGGTTTGCAAACTGTAAGTCTCATAACCACAACCCTATGAAACAGATATTTATTATTGTTGTCATTGCTATCATTGCAATTACTATTGATATCATCTTTGTTTGAAAGATGAGCAATATGAGGGTCAGAGTTGCTCAAGGCTATGGTAGTTAGGAGGGAACAGAGAAGATGCCTGGTGACCAAAATGTAAATCTCCATGGAGAGTCATCTAACCCCAGGCTGAATGGAGACTGAAGGCAAAAGCAAGATGTTTCTGAAACAAAAGGAAATAAGATAAAAGCTGACCTCTTGGTCAACAAACCTGAATCTTCCTAACACAGTCTTGACTGTGCCTCCTCAGGGGAAATTGTTGTTATTTTCTTGGCTTTCAGGTTAGGTTTCTGTGGCCAACTGGATGCCAAATGTTCAGATACCTAGATGTCCCTATAGTCGGCTCAGATATGTCACCCTCATTCATAGAATCACATAGAATAAAAATGGACAAAATACGGGATTATGGGTTCTGGTTCCGTTTCATATGGACTGTGTACTCTTAGGGAAATGTCCCAACCTCTCTGAGATTCAGTTTTATCATCTGAAAAATGATAATACTATCTTCCAAGACTCTCATGGGGATTAAATTCATGCATCTAAAAGTACCTAGCATAGTCTGTCTGCAAAATCAGTACTCGTGTAAAGGGTTTGGGGCATGGAATCTGCCCCAACAATCATATCAAATGCAATATTGGATCATGGAGTCCATCACAATCAAATCTACGTCATATAATGTTACTTTTTGACAGTTTTGTAAGAATTTGTTTATTCTGGAATGTGGTCCTAAATGTTCCTGGTCCAGCAGATGAAGGGGCACCCCCTGATTCCATGGGCTCCAGATAGTAGGAAAAACATGTCCTATGCTGCCAAGCAAGCTTCACCCTGTTCCACTGCTCCCCAGTACTGCCCCAAAACACACACACACACACACACACACACACACTCTTAAGTGTGAAATTGCCTACCCCAGCAGTACTTACCCCCAATAACCTGAGGCAGAACTGTGAAGTGGGAATCCTTTCTTGGTAGGTCTGATGGGAAATTTAAAGGTCATGAATATAAAATACTTAGCACAAAAGTGGAGCTCAAAAATGGTAGGTATTAGTATTCTTGTTTGTTGCCATCCAGAAAGACTCTTGGGGATGTTTTAGCTTCTAAACCTGACCAGGACCTTAACTTTATCTAAAGTTCTGAAGTTCTGGGATACTTTGATTTAACTACTTTCACCAAAAGAAAATAAAGAGATAAGTATGGTAAGGCCCTAAGGCACAAGAATCATATATTTTATTTATTATTATTATTTTTTTTAAGACAGAGTCTCACTCTGTTGCCCAGGCTGGAGTGCAGTGGCATGATCTTGGCTTATTGCAACCTCTGTCTCCCAGGTTCAAGCAATCCACCCACCTCAGCCTCCTGAGTAGCTGGGATTACAGGTGCGCACCACCATGCCTGGCTAATTTTTGTATTTTTAGTATGAGGTTTCACCATGTTGGCCAGGCTGGTCTTGAACTCCTGACCTCAAGTGATCCACCCTCCTCTGCCTCCCAAAGTGTTGGGGTTACGGG
Organism: Cebus imitator; assembly: GCF_001604975.1. Classification (NCBI taxonomy): domain Eukaryota; kingdom Metazoa; phylum Chordata; class Mammalia; order Primates; family Cebidae; genus Cebus; species Cebus imitator. The sequence continues at coordinate 471,637 of NW_016107889.1, read as the reverse complement.
TGTGAGCCACTACACCTGACCCAGAATCTTGTATTTTAGCACTGTATGACCCCTCTCACTTTGGTACCTGGCCCAGGGCATTGAGCAAAGTAGAAACTTAGTACTGTTTAAAGAATGAATGAATGAACAATGAATGAATGACGCGTGTTTGGATGTTTCTTTTTTTTTTTTTTTTTTTT
>NW_016107889.1:435247-471268 GCF_001604975.1 Cebus imitator | reverse complement strand
TGGGGTTTCACTATATTGGCCAGTCTGGTCTCAAACTCCTGACCTCAGGTGATCCACCTGCCTCAGCCTCCCAAAGTGCTGGGATTGCAGGGGTGAGCCACCATGCCTTGCCTGGATGTTTCTCAGAACTCCTTTATCAAAGCTGCTGGTCAACAGTAATGGTTTTCTGGTGCATGCTAGTATTTCTACAGTCCTGGGCTGTAAGAAGGATTGCTTAACAAATGTTAGAAGACTCTTCTGCAAGGCCCCCAGTCCTTCCAGGGGTAGATATTTGCCCAGTTCAGAGACCTTACCCACTCCTGCACTTCAACTCTCACTAGCCCTAAACCTGCAGTGCTTCCCTTTCCTTTCACTCATCTCCTTCAGCAGAAATCTTACCCTTTAAGGCTCAGCACAAATACCACTTCTTGCATGAAGCCTTCTTTGATCTTTCCATCTGGAAATGATCGCACTCTCCTTTGAACACCATTGCCCTTTGTACTTCCCTGTTGGCACTTCTCCCATTCCTCCTTATATTAGAATCGTAATCCTGTCTCAGCTCCCCTACTAGTCTGTAAACTGTTTGAGGGCACAGAGCAGATTTTATACACTTTTAGTTTCTCCAACAGTGCCTACCACTGCCTAGCTCATTGATGCTCAATATACACTCATATGAATGAGTGAATCTAAGCTAGGTGCTATAGTACATGATGTGACAAAGGTTGGCAAACCAATAGAACATGTGGCTTGACATGAAATATCTGAAAGGATAAAGCTGTATAATAAAAGTAAGCATGCTTCACTAGCTTATTTCTCTGTCAGAAGTGTCATTATTAGCCCAAACACTGCCTAAGGTAGGATATCAGCTAAAGGGGATCTGCTGGAAAAAAAACATAGTACTTTTTACTAAACCTCAAATAAAATCACATACGTTTATAAAAATAATTAAACTCTGCTGACTTTTTAAATGATTATATCAGCATTTCAGTGGATGGCATTTAAGAGACTCAGAATGCTCAATTTCAACCTTGACAGAATTCATCCATCACCTCACCGTTGTTTGTCTCTAAAAACGTTCAGAGTCAGCTGGTTTGACCATTTCTACCCCCTTTGACCTAAGCTCCCATGATTGCTACCTGGTGGGTTTCTACTCAAAGCTGACTGACAGTTGTGGCAGTAAAAATGCTCTTTCTAAACTGAAAACAAGACCATATAAATACAGTCCTGGCATCAGGTTGTATACTTAAGTACTAAACTTCAGTACTGCTAGGTTGCTAGCCCATTAGCATGTAAAGGGTCTGCCTATAGTACTACAAAATCATTCATTTGCTCCTGATTTTCTTTCCTGCTGTGTGGAGAGGTACTTTCAAAAAATTTTTTAATTTGACCTCTGTATGACCTCATCAGATAGGTCACTGTGGACAGAGTGCACCCTGGAATGAGCATAAGCCCTGGGCAACGCTGCAAAGTCAACAAAGTTACTGGATCTCTGCCTCCCTCCAATTGACAAAATGGCATTTTCATTCTCATCTTGAAGCAGTTCTCTCTTGCCCTTCTAAATCTCATGCTGTCTCCTGGCTCTTCAGGTTCCATTGGTTCTACAAACCGCCCATCATTCTCTTCCCTGGAAACCCCATTCAAAAGTTTTCTTTTCAGTATCTCCATTTTTCAAGACCTCTCTTGGCTAGAGTTCAATGAGTAGTAATGAGTCATTTCAGATTAGCTCATGTATTACCACCTAGATAAACCAAGGTTTTAGCCAATAAAGTGTACATGATATCCAAACAGTAACACTGCTTTATTGTAAACTGATATGGTCTTAAGTAGCTTTATAATTTTTTAGCATGAATTTGTCCTAAAATATATATTTGATACCATCAATCACACAAATACTTAATATTTGTATAGCTAGTTGTTTAATCATGAAATCCGTAGTATGTAACATGGTCCATTTAGATAGGAAAATGACATGCTAGAAGTTCTATTAATTTTTTTTTTTACTTTTATTTAAAATGTCTGCAAAGTATATGATTCCCAGAAAAACCTTAGGAATGGATGTTAGTGGTGGGAATATCAGCCATATAACAGGAAATATCCAGGCCTTTTCAGTCTGATCTAATTGCAGAGTCTTCAACTCCCATTAAAAGGACTGCTTTTATGGAAACTGGCAAGGCTAATCCCCCTTAACATGGCAAGAAACCTAATGGAAAAGAAATGCAGAGAAGGAATAAGTCAGAGGCACACCACTAAAAATGGGACAAACCTAGGCATATACCCCCAAAAATACATTCATAAGTATGCCAAAAGACAGTTGCAAGCATATGTATGGAAGCCTTGTTCATAATTTCCCCAAACTGGAAGCCACCCAAATGTCTATTAACAGTAAAATAAATAAATAAATTGCAGTATATTCAAGTATTACACAGCAATGGGTATGAACGAAGCACAACTATACCCAACAATAGGCATGAATTACAAAAACACAGTGTCAAGCAAAATCAGCCATAATCAACAAACATATGCTGTATTATTTCATTTACTTAAAGTATAAACACAGGCTAAACCAATCTATCGTGTTCAAAGTCAGGTTAGTGATTACCCTTGGGAGGAGGAAGTAGTGACTGAGGGAGTCTTCTGGGTGCTATTCAGGTTGTATTTATTCATTTGGGTGCTGATTACACTGGTATGTATGTTTAGCTTTTGAAACGTCATAAAGCTGACCCAATTTTTTCACTTTTCTGATACATGTAACACTCCTTTAATAAGTTCAATAAAGCACAATACCAGTAGAAATACTGAATACAAGGGGGTTTGGTGGGGCAAATAGGAATGGGGCAAAAGACAGAAATAAGGTAGTTGAACATCTTGGAATAACTGTTATGAAAGAAAAAGAGACAGCCACACAAAATTTATTCTTATAATGGTAGCATTGCTTTATTCTTTCAATAACTATTTCTTGAACAACCATAATGAGACAGACGTCATTCTAAATGCCTGGGACACATGGTGAAGAAAACATACTCCTGCCCTTGTGGCAATCACATTCTAGTTGCAGGCATATCCTATCAGTATTGGGTGCAGTAGTCTTTTGAAGGGAATCTTCAAAACCTAAATCCTCATTGATTAGATTATGCCATGGTTTGCTTTATGTGATCAGCAGCTATGTCACGATACTAGAAGAGAGAGTGAACTCATGGTCACCTGTCTTGTCTTTCTAGAAGGTTTCAGGTGATTTGAGTCTAAGCAGCAGTGTTCTGAATGAAATCCAACAAGAAATTGTGGGTTTCACTCTGTACGTGTTCTGAGTCCAGCTTAAAGGGTGCGGTGTGCTCTCCTAAGCTGACTGAGAAACAAGCTTTGCCGTCCTCTGGCTGGACGTCTCTCACTCTGGCACCTGTCATCCATTAGGAGCCCTCCTACTGGGATCTTTCATCATTGAAAATATATGATGATTTTCATTACCGCGTAGGCTAATTGGTAGTGAGTATTCCTTTAAAATATATTCCCCTAAATACTGGGCTTTGGATTTGCTTTGAAGTTTCTAACACCAACACAGTTGGACTAAAATCATAGATACTAATCACAGAAACTGAACAGTCCAGTGCAGGAAGAATCACCACCACGGTTCTTTTCTTATTATAACCAGTTGGGCAGTAAGCACACAAATGAGAGGGAACCTTACAGCTAAACCAACCTATGGCTGGCTCTGGTAGCAGGCTTGCTAGGCCCACTGTGTTTATGTATCCCCTTGTGAAAATACCATCTCAAAGGAAGTGTTTGATGTGACCAGTTTGCTTTCCAAGCCAGTGGAGTAATACTAGATTTTTAAAAATAAAAAAAAAAACATCATATTGTAAGATTTCAACACTTGAAATAATGTACTCAATTTTATAGAGTAAATACTTATTTATTAGAAATACAGTATTTTCCTCTTATTAGTTGTTATCATCTGCTTAATAAACGGCTCAGGCTGAAAGGGAAAGATATCATGAAACACCTTATGCAATCTTCTTATTTTTAAATTTTTTATTTTCCAATGGAAACACCAGGGCCCTTAAAGTGTCAATAACTTACTGTAAGTTAGTGTTGGTTGTGGAGCTCAGTGTTGAACACAGATATCCTGATGATTGCCCCAGTACATCTTCCACTCTATAATATTGTTAGTAAAATTACGCCACAAACATACCTTTTACCCTTGCTGTGCACATGGATTTATGTGGGCATATGTGCATACAGAAAAAAACTCACAAAATAAAACATTTTATTTACTTTGGATAAAGTATATCACCATGCTTTTAAATATAAAGACTTCAAGCTAGATTTTAAACTAAGCTTGTTTCTTTAAGATTATAGGGCAGATGCTAGAAAATGTAAATTCAAAAACAAATCTATATAGAAAAAGCTAGTTTACAAAAATATATTACGGCCAGGTGGGATGGCTTACACCTGTAATCCCAGCACTTTGGAAGCCTGAGGCAGGTGGATCACCTGAGGTCAGGAGTTTGAGACCAGCCTGACCAACATGGTGAAACCTCATCTCTACTAAAAATCCAAAAGGTAGCCAGGCATGGTGGCATACGCCTGTAATCCCAACTACTTGGAAGGCTGAGACAGGAGAATCACTTGAACTCAGTAGGCGGCAGAGGTTGCAGTGAGCTGAGATCACGCCATTACACTCCTGCCTGGGCGACAAAAAAAAAAAAAAAAAATTAAATATGTAAAATGAATGGAGGAAACTAAAACTATATATACATAGGATAGAATTTGCAGTTTACTCCCTTTCGCTTGTAAACTGATATGGTCTTAGGTAGCTCTTAGCTTTATAATTTTTTAGCATGAATTTGTCCTAAGATATACATTTGATACCATCAATTACACAAATACTTATCATTTGTATAGTTGTTGAATCATGAAATCAGGAGTATGTAACATGATCCATTTAGATAGGAAAATGACATGCTGGAACTTCTATTAATGTTTATATTTTACTTTTATCTGAAATGTCTGCAGTTAGCTAGTGTGACCTATAATCTCTATGAAGGTAAGAATCATGTCGTTTCATTCACCACTGCATCCCAGTACCTAATATAACACACAGCATATAGTAGGGACTTAATAAATATGTTGAATGAATGAATGAAAATAATAAATTTTAGATTCAAGCTAGCTATGTGATATGTATCATAAGAGAAGTTACTCTCCAAGTATCCCACTGCTGGTTAACAAAAGAGCCTGGGCTAGACCCCAATATAAAGCCATTGACTACCTGCCATTCATAGATGTAGTTTTCATCTTAGCTTTCACGTCACGAGATCAGTGGCTCTCAATCTACTCTTCCCTCACCAGCAGCATCAGCATCACTGGGACCTTCTCAGAAATGTCAATTCTTGGGCCCACCCCACTTCTACTGAATCAGAAACTTTAGGGGTAGAGCTCAGTAGCATTTTAACAAGCCCTCCAGGAGACTCTGGTGTACTTCAACCTTGAGAAGCACTGGTCTACATAATATGAGTGGCACTCCTGATATTTTATGACATTCTGTAATTTTAGGCAAAAGAAGATTGTGCTTACAAACTTGATGGTTCACTTACATAAAAATAAAGATACCATTTGTGGGTTTTTTTAAATCGATTGAGATTGAGGAGAGTAGTAGAGAGTCATATATGTTGTTTTCACATAACCTGCTCAGGTTCCTGGCACATAACTACTCAGGGTTTGTTAAAGTCATCTGAAGACACTGTCTAGATTTTATGGGCATTTCTATATGTACTACATAGGCAATATACTGTTGTAGTTAATTACATGGGTCTCGGAATAAGACTGACGTAGTTTTGAAACTCAACTCTGCCACTAACTAGTTGTGGGACTTTGGGAGGATTACTTAAATCTTTCCAAGCCTCACTTCCTCATCTCTGTAACGGGGATAATTATATACCTATTCCTCAGTATTGTTATGGGGATAAATAAGAAAAATGCATGCAAAGAGTTTAATATAGTGCCTTGTACCTAGTAATTGCTTAGTGATGGCAGCTATTATTATGATGATGATTATTAGCATAATCACCATTACCATCATCATCATCATTTGTTCTCGAGTAGGATGGATTATTCATTTGGACACAGATTTGGCATACATTTAAAACTGGTAGGTATTTTTTTTTATTATGGTACCCATGAAAAATGCCTGTTTTCTCACTGTTATTTGAATATTCCGAGGCTTTTGAAAGCAAGTTTAGGGCACGGCTTAGATAAATGTTTCCTAGGGCTCCCCAGATATGATTCACACTCTAATAAAACCTTTTAGATGAATTTTCCTACAGTGGGTTTTCCTTTGCAAAATATAAAAGTGCACCAGGACACAAAATTATATCAGAAATATATTCTCACAGAAAGACGGTTTTTTATTGTTTTCCCCAGGAACACGTGCACTTTATTGAACGCCATTGTAGAAAAGTGTGTGAGGATAAAGGGCTGATAAAAGCCTTGGCTCAGGGGCAGGGCGAGGAATGGAAGTTGGAGTATGTGGGAGACAGGTCACGGGCAGAGCCCCTGGCCTAGATGATTCCTCTTGGTCTACTAATAGGCTTGCAAAATCAGTATTGGGATGATGATCAGCAGAATGGTCATGATGATGCCCAAAATCAGGGCCCAGATGTTCAGGCACTTGGCAGTGGAGGCGTAGGCCTGGGCCTCGGTCAGGTCACCAACCATCTTCCTTTCCCTAGACTTCACGGAGTAGGCGAACGCTATGAAGCCAAGGCAGCAGGAGTTCATGAAGAGGGTATAGAACAGGTACAAGACGACATGGTCGGGCATGGAGGTCTCGCTTCAGATGTGGATCACGGTGGATGTTGGGGGAGCAGGGTTGTGGGGCGCCCCCAGTGCAGCCGCCTCTTGCTCCTCCTTCAGCATCTCATAGTTATGGGGACAGTTGGTGTTGGCGGGAGTGAAGAAGGTTTGGACAGTGTGGTTCATGATGTCCAGGGAAGACCAGCTGTGGTCGGGTTGCTGGGATGGTCCTCAGTGGGCCCTCCCCTTCCCCCAGAAAGATGATTTTAAGAAATTTGCCCCATACCCTCACTAGCCATATAGCAGAGGAAGAAATAGAAGGTCATGGTGATAAAAACTTGGCTGCCTTGCCCCACATAAGCTTTATGCTTCACTGAGTCCTGGGAATGTGGTTGAGATCACGTAAATTTTGCTTAATCTTCAAATTTAGGAATTGGGACGAAATATAGTAATCAATATTCTTCCTCAGATCAAAAGATACCCTCTAAAGGGGCAGTCACACCTCCTTTTCCATATTTCTCTTAAGAATCACAGCAGATCCCCATACACTCTCCACTTCCGGTCAGGGAGCAAGGGAAAGTAGTTACACCTGGAGTGAGTTTGGGTGGCGGTGTCCCATGCAAATTCTTCTTTCAAGTCATTTTCAGAATTTCAATGCTGCCAACTTTTATTAACAATTCTCCATGTTTCTGTCATTCAGGGGAAAGGAGGAAACAGTCTCCCTGGTGGATTTCTCGTCAGAGAGGCATGAGTATATTACAGCCTGTCAATTTTTGAAGTAAGTTACATTTCAGGAGATGAAACAAAGGTAACTCTTAACATCTGCCAATATGTTTTCAGTCCTTATATCAAAGAAAGTGAAATAGCTCCAAATCCTAAGAAAAAAAATCAGGCTTTATAATTTATTCAATCGCAAAGATGTGATATGCTGGGCTAAGTCTACTTTGGTAAGCAAAGTGTGGTTGACAGACAAATGCTTTCAGGGAGAAGCATTTCTCCTGCAAGAGCCTTTTTGGTTAAGTTTGGAAGCCTTCAGCTTCACAGAGCTCCCCAGATGCTCTAGAAAATTTGTTAAGTTGAAAACTTGTTCCGCTTTAGGGACAAGAGTCCAAGGACCTTTGCTCTAAAGTTCATTTTCATGTAAAAAGAGTTACCAGAAAATACCTACTTTTTTAAACAAAATATATTCTTGTCTTCTTGTCCTTTTGCAAGTCTACAAAAATAAAGCCTATTTAAAATTCCACACTCGTGTAGATGTGGCCTTAGGGAAGACCCATTAGACACAGAGATGATTAATGTTCCCCTCAGAATCTTATTTGCTTCTTCAACTGATTGCTCATATAGAATCTTACTTACCAAGTACTTAAGGATTTAAGTGCCTTATCAGTCTTGGAAATCACCACTCACTAACCTCCATCTGAGAGTGAGGAGAGGTTCAAGCACACAGAGCTTCCCAAATGGGCGAAGCAGCGCACCCTCTCTCCAACTCTGCCCTACAACACCATCTTCACATTTGCCCCCCACCAAAACAAAACAACAACAAAAAACCTAGCCTTAAAATATGCTTTCTATAGCACCAGTCTTTGCAATACAGGTGCCTGTAGGACATCTAAATATTGGGCACTCTGTAATTTGTAGAACCTAATTTTTTCAAATGGCGATTAGCCCTTGCAAGCTGGGGAGAGAAAAAGGAGAATGAATTGTTAATGGATTACAATTTCTAAATGTCTGCTAGACATCTCCCCATGGATATCCTCTGGCACAATGAACTTAAAGTCCTCCAAACCAAAGTCATTATTTATACTTGACCCCCTGAAAAAGGGCTAAGCTCCTGATTTCCCTATTTCTTTTATTGTTTGTTTGTTGTTTTGAGAGTCTCAGAGTCTTGCTCTGTCGCCCAGGCTGGAGTGCAGTGGCGCAATGTCTGCTCATTGCACCCTCGCCCTCCCATGTTTAAGCGATTTTCCTGCCTCAGCTCCCCCCACACACCGTAGCTGAGATTACAGGCGCATGCCCCCATCCCCGGGCTAATTTTTGTATTTTTAGTAGACACAGGGTTTCACTATTTTGGCCATGCTGGTCTCAAATCCCTGACCTCACGATCCGCCTGCCTCGGCCTCCCAAAGTGCTGGGATTACAGGCGTGAGCCACTGTGCCCGGCCTGATTTCCCTATTTCTGTCCACATTCCCACACAAATCCTCAGAGGTATCTCTGGCAATTTCCTAACCCTTTTAAAATGCATTTTATCGTTTGTCAATACTTCTTGGTAACTCTTACTAAATTCAACTTCTTCAGCCTTTTTCTAATCTCGGCCCTCCTTTCCATTCTCAGCAGTATTCCTTGTCCTGGCCCATACCACACACCACATCTCTCTGCCCACGCCCCCTGCTCCACCAGCTGCATTGAGCAGCTTCTCCACTGGCCCCCAGCCTTCTGTTTCTTCCCTCTGTAATCAGTCCTCCACATCCGCCACGAGAGAGCTTTCTAAAAACGCAGGCTTGATCATGTCACTAAAAGCCTTACATAATAAATGATGTAAGAGAATAAAAGCCAAGTGAGGTTATCAGAATTCATGCTTTAGTGCTTAAAATGAGCAATTATCCTGATTTTAAGTATACCCAAGCCATTTTCCTAAGAATTGCAATTGTTATAGTGGAACTTTTTACTACAGTGGTTGTAAGCAATACCATTATATCTATATTATAGCCTTAGCCACATCGTGTTAGGAATATATTGTATGTAGTTGTATTTCCAGGAATTTTGTTTGGCATAGTTTATCCAAACATATGCAGTGATGAATTCTGTTGTTCATGCAACATTTACTGAGCACTTACTAGGTGCCACATGCTGTGCTGTACAATATGTGGGGTACAAATATGAAAATAACGTGGTTCCTGCCCTCATGAAACTTATCTGACTTTCTGAAAGAAAAATAAAGCATTTAGTAACTCTCTATTACCTATAAAATAAAGTTTAAACTCCTTATTGTGAAACATGATGAAGAAAATACTTGTGAAATATTACTCTGAGCAAGGACATTAATTTACTAGACCTCTCTCATGAAACCTTCTCTGAACATCCCACCCGCCACTAGCCAGAGTCTTGCTTTCCTCACCTGTAAAATGGAGGAAATGATAGTAACTACCTCACAGCAAGATGGTAAGGATGAAGTGCACTCCTGATAGGAAATGTTAAATTCTTAGCACAGGGACTGGTCCACAGAAAGTGCTAAAGAATTTGGAGCTACTATTGTAATGCTTCGTGATTCTTCAAGGACACTTCTCTTCGGAAATGCAAATGTGTTTTTGAAGAAGAATCTGTGAAACTGTATTCAGGCTGAGGTTTCTTGCAGATTTTCCTTCCAATGAGTAAAAGGTCCCAGCAAGAGCACTGGGTATTGAGGCTGGATAAAGACATGGAAAAGGGATGCCTCTTATTTCCCACATTTGTCTTGAGCCAGCCATTCCCAGCCTGGATTCACTGGTGGAAGTCCTCCTCTCCTAGGGGGGCTGTGGAGGTCATCATCATCCCCCTTAAAGTTCAAGAGAAACTCTGCAGCTGGCAGCAGCCCTCACTTGAGAGAAGGTTCCCTGTAGCTTTCCATGTGAAGAGGAGGCTGGGCATGACACTGTGGTCTGTGAAAATCATTCTGAAATGCCATAATTGCTCTCTAGCAGTGAGCATGAAGAGTCACATTAGTGTTTAAAAATCATCCAAACAGCAGAGTCCTATGATTACCCTAAATCAACCTAATTTCTAAATCACTGGAGTAAACCCTTGTTGGATGTTACCATATAAACTTGAAAGAATTCAATAAAAGAGAGCAAACCACTTGGGTATCATATTGAGATGGTAGTGCCTGGCGCTGCTGCCTTCTTCTGAGGTCTAATGGACATCATTCGATGTGGTCAAGGGACCTCATTCTATAAGGTGAGAGTTTTAAACAGAGTCCTGGTTTATTATTCATTCATTTGGCAAATGTTTACTGAGCACATGCTATGTTCCTGACACTTCTCTTGGTGCTGGTAATACAGTGTTGAGCAATAAAGTTCTAGCCTTCATGGAACTCATCCTTCAGGGGGCTGAGACAGACGACTGATACATGACTAAACATGTAATCTAGAGTGCTATGGAGAAAAATAAAACAATGTGAGAGGATGAAGAGATCCTGGGGCAGGATTGGGATGGCAGGTATCCTAAACAGGCTAGTGTCACCTCTGAGGAGATGACATCTGAACAGGTAGCTGAAAGAAGTGAGTGATAAACAACATGGTTATCTAGAAGAGGAGTGTGGTAGGCACAGGAAATAAGAAGGACAAAGGCTGTTGAGGCAGAAAACAGTTTGGGTTTTTCAAGAATCAACCCACAGCAGAATGAGTGGGGCAACGGATTGTAAGAAACAAGGTTGAGAGGTAGCCAGATAAGGGAGGGCTTGGAGGCCAAGGTAAGTACTTTACATTTTATTCAAAGGCCTGATGGGGAGCTATAGAAGGGTTTTGAATAGTGGCAACATCCGATTTTTTTCTTTCTTTTTTTTTGGAGGCAGAGTCTTGCTCTATCCCCCAGGCTAGAGTACAGTGGCGTGATCTCTGCTCACTGCAACCTCTGCCTCCCAGGTTGAAGCGAGTCTCCTGCTTCAGCCTCTCGAGTAGCTGGGATTACAGGTGTGTGCCATCACACCTGTCCAACTTTTGTATTTTTAGGAGAGACAGGTTTTCACTATGTTGGCCAGGCTGGTCTTGAACTCCTGACCTCGTGATCTGCCCACCTCAGCCTCCCAAAGTGCTGGGATTACAGGCGTGAGCTACCATGACTGGCCCAGATTTTTTTTTTTTTTGTAATAGAATTTTTGTTATTTTAAATTGTATTAAAATATACATAAAATAAAATAGACCATCTTAACCATTTTTGAGTGGACAGTTCAGTGGCATTAAATAAGTTCAGCATATTGTACAATCATCATCACCATCCATCTCCAAAAGATGAAGAATTTTTTCATCTTTCTCAACTGAAACTTCATACCCATTAGACAATAATTCCACATTGCGTTTTCTACTTCCACCAGATTCTGGTAACCAACTTTTCACTTTCTATCTCTAGGAATTTGACTATTATATAATATAGATATATAGATACATGTATCTACAATATCGCATTGTGTTCATTTATCTGTCAATGAACATTTGGGATGTTTTCAACTCTTGGCTATTGTTTGCTGCTATTAACATGAGTGTACAATCATTTTATTTTAAAGGATCACACAGACTACTATGTTGAGAGTCGATACTAGATTTTAAGGCTGGAAGCCAAAGACCAGTTAGGGGTCTGGGTAAGAAATGATAGCAGTGGTGGAGGAGCTGAGAAGTCATCAAACTTTGATTTTTAACTTGTGATAAGACTGGCAATCTGGGCTGAAGAAGTGGGTGATTTCTGTACTTTATTTCTTCCCAGGCTAGCATCTGGTTTAGTAGGATTCACTTCTCTCAACTTTGTATGGAATGTGAGTGATATGGTCTGAATATATGCCCTGAAATCTGTGTGTTGGAAACTTAATCTACAATGCAACAGTGTTGGGAAGTGGGGCCTAATGGGAAGTGTTTTGGTCATGAGAGAGAATGGGTTAACTCTGCCATGAAAAGGACTCATGGGAGCGTGTTCACTCTCTTCTGCTCCTCTGTCATGTGAAGACACAGTGTTCTTCCCCTTGAGAAGAGGCCATGTTCAAGGAATCATCTTAAAAGGACAGAATGGAACCTCATCAGGCAACTGAATCTGCTAGTGACTTGATCTTGGACTTCTCAGTCTCCAAAATTGTGAGAAATAAATTTCTCTTCTTGATAAATTACCCAATCTATGGTATTCTATTATAGCAGTACAAAATGAACTAAGACAGCCAGAAAAACCACTACTTCTAGAAAAATCTGATTATCATGTACAGTGAGATTGATTAAAAAGTACTAAGCAGGCTGGGTGTGGTGGCTCACGCCTGTAATGCCAGCACTTTGGGAGGCTGAGGTAGGCAGATCACGAAGTCAAGAGATCGAGACCATCCTGGCTAACACACTGAAACCCCATCTTTACTAAAAACACAAAAAATTAGCCGGGCGTGGTGGCACGTGCCTGTAGTCCCAGCTACTTGGGAGGCTGAGGCAGAACTTGGGAGGCAGAGGTTGCAGTGAGCTGCAATCGCGCCACTGCACTCCAGCCTGGGTGATAGAGTGGGACTCTGTCTCAAAAAAAAAAAAAAAATTGCTAAGCAGCTAAGCAATCTGTAGAAATAGCTCAGCCAGCTAGAAGCTTGGGAGATTTCTCAGAGTACCAGAATGCCTGAATAAAACAAACAAACAAAAAAGGCTTATTTTAACCATGTGTGATAAAAAGCCAACTAAAATATATTAGACTTTTCTCTGTCTTCTTGAAGAGAAGAAATTGAAGTGTTTTAAACTTTTCTGGATGACTTGCTATCACATTCCTGAAAGAGCAACTTTAGTACTGACACAGGTACATTAGGAACGACGTCTTTAAGGTTACCGAAATGGACAGGGCTACATTATCCCACACTAAAGTAGTATCGGCCTTCTGCATTTTTGGTATTTTGGGGTTTTCTTACTGGGGATTTTCAGTCTCCTTTCTTGTTAATAAGCCTGCAAGTACTGTTCTTTTTTCTCCTCCTACAAGCTTGGAGAGCAGTGTCCAGCACTGTACCTTTCAGGTAGTAGTAGGCACTTGATAAATGCTGATAGAATGAAGACAGCCAAACATGTTTACATTTTGGGTAAAATAAAAGTTGTTTTGGCTTCTTGGGGGCCTCTTTGGTTGTCTTCTTACTTCTCACATTTATTCAGGGCTAACAATTTTGCTATATGATGTCACTCTACATACAGTTAAGGCATGAGGTCATTGATGGCTGGTGAGAGAAACCTGTTTAGACCATGCATGTTGGTCCTAGGTCAGAGAAGCCATGAAATAAGAAATGTCTTCTTGTCTCATCTATTCTGGTCAGAGCCATACTGTAAAAGATGTGCAATATTTTGAAAGCATCAACTGTTTGACATCTGTTTTAGGAAAGTTCACAAGCACATTCTTGATGACAAAAGTAGTGTGTTATTTTCTTTATTTTCTTGCCAAAAAAATGCATTCTGAAATATAGACTATTTGGATGGGGTCACATTTAAACTAGAAGTACATGTGAAAATTACAGAATCTCACAGCAAGAAGGGATCCAGAGAGATGAGAAAAACAGAAAGACAGGCAGATGTGGACATGAAGCTAGAGAACACTATCATTGTTACATTGCATATTTTTTTAGGAATGTCTCTTTGCCAAGCCGCTCCTAGGTTTTGGTTTGCATACGTGGCTCTGTGTCTTATGAGGAATATACCAGGAGAGATTTGGAATTGGTACTGACTCTATTGATTACATTAATTTGAGGAACCTCACTTTAAGAGCACGAGAGCTGACTCTGACATCTAACAATCAACAAGGGGTTTCACCATGGTGGCCAGGGTGGTCTGGAACTCCTAATCTCAGGTGATCCACCCACCTCGGCCTCCCAAGTGCTGGGATTACAGGCATGGAGCCACCGTGCCCAGCCTACAATATATCCTATACTTCACAATCTCAGTAAGTATTCATTTAGCTTTGATTTAAATTCTCTGGAAATGGTCATAGGAGTCAAATGGGTCCTTTAATGTATATGACATATACAGACAAACTATTTAAAACTTCCTTTGCAAAACTACCATTTCTTAATATTTTTTTTACAAAGTTAGAACATGAATAAAGAATAAACATGGGCTGATATCCACGAAATCTGTCTTTCTATTTTAATAACTAATTTGACTTACAAGTTGGAAAAGCTAGGTGAAACTTCTGTAACTTATGTATCCTGGATATAAAATAAAGATACCCCTTTTCTTACAAGAAGAAGAAGGAAAAAAGGAGATACCTAAAACAGCTAGCTTATATTGAGTACTTACCATATGCCTTGCACTGTGTTAAGTACTTTAAGTACAACTAATTTAATCATCGATCAACCCCATGAAGTAGATTCTATTATTTTTACCACTTTATAGATGAGAAAACTATGGTTTAGTAAATGGCAGAGCTTCTATTTAAACCCAGGATTGTCTGAGGCCAAAGCTGATGTCCTTAACTGCTATACCATACTGCATGTATTAGCAAGAGAATCAGAAACCCTGGGTCTTTGCTGAGTACCCAAAAGACTACAGCTGAATGTAGCTCATAGGATAGTACTATGGGTATCCCAGAGGTCTCCAAGGGAGCTGGTTTTTGCAAGAATACGAAGGCTCATAAAAGCTGATAGAGGACTCGGCACAGACACTGCTTGCTGCAAGCTAAAGCCTAAAAGTGCTGAGAGTGAAGAACAAAAGAAGCAAGAACAAAAAATCAGGATGCTCAGAGAAATCGATAATGGGCCCAGGCGATTGATTGTTGTACTCAGAAAGGGAACCATGAAAAGGTAGCAAATGCTATAGCATACCAAGCAGCAGTCAGAAGGCCACAGCCACTCATCTTTAGGTATCATCTTACAGAATGTGAGGAGCCCTCAGATAGGGTACTAATACAAGCAGTGCTTTTCCCAGGGAAAAGGGTCTACCATCTACCTACCTCTTCCCACTAGAGTGTAAGCTCCTTAAGCACAGAAACTATGTCTTTTTGTACAAGAATGTATCTCCAGTTCTTAAAACGTCACCTGGCACATAGAGGGTGCTCGAGAAATATTTGTTGAATTCAGGCATTCAAGAACAAATGGAAGACAGTGCCTAGTTTGCTATCCTAAGCTACAACCCAGATAGATGTCTCCAAGTCCTCCAGTCTTCAAACACACAAATTAGAGTCCAGGCTCCTAATCCCCTCTGTAGCAGTTATTAGTGCCACTCAACAAATATTTTCACCTCCCTGCTTTCCAGGCACATGGCAGATTGCACTTGCCCACTCCTTTTAATGTTAGGTGTGGCACTGTGATGTCCTTTAGCCGATGAAATGTGACCAGGAGCTTAAAGAACTTTTCCATGCCTAGGCAATCATGGAAGCATGGAGATGTAGCTTCTCTGAGCCTGACACCCAGAGTGAGGACTAGAAGAAGATCCAGCCAACCCACAAATTCTGTTGTTTAAAGCCATTGACATTTTAGGATTATTACTTCAGCCTAACCCAGCCTTGCCTAACAGATGTATTGCCTAATTTGCAGAAAAACTCATCTTTTTATCAGGTTTCCTTTACCTAGATTTCCTGCGAATCATTAAGAGGTGCCTACAATTTTTAAGTCAATGCTGGTTGCCATTCATCGCCTTTAGATTTAGACCTCTGTGCCCGGTTTCACTTCTGGTCACTTCTTGCCTCCATGTAACTAACTTTTCCTGGACTGCTGCTGTTTCTCCAAACCATGTGGTGGCAAATAATGACAGAGTTAAGACCTGGCTATGGAGTTTAAAAGAATTTTCCTGAAGGCTTGGGGACCAGAGGGAAATTACAGTGTAGAAAAAAAGCTCAGTGTTGGTTGTTCATTATCATGTTGCACAGGCACTATCAGCCAGGTCTGTCCACAGGGTCCTCATTAGCAGGCTCTTTCCTTAGTCTCAGCATCTACTGCCATGGTGAAGGTTGAGCTTAGCTCCCATGGAGAAAAGCATCTTCTACCTTATTTACACTGTCCCGAGGTCACCCCCTGATCTTCTCCTTCTAGACCCAAAGAGAGAAGGAAAGCCATCCTTGCCTCCAGTGGAAAGCATCGTAATCTCTACAGAGATCCAAATAATCTCTACACCTAGGAAGGCCACCATGTTCATTCTTCTACAGGGCAGTTTAACTCTTTATTTTGACAACCTCTTCATTCTAGAACAGAATGTAAGTTAGAGCTTTTCAAAATTAATGGTCCATTGTAGTGATTTTTCCCAAAAGGAAAGAGCAATATTTTTTCAGCAATGTATTCTCAAAGCAAAGGTAAGAAGTTGTTGGCAGCTTTAAATAGCAGCTTGTCCCTGCTTCTGGTAACTTTTTGCTTTTTTGTTTTGTTTTGTTTTATTTATTTATTTTTGATGGAGCCCATTTTTCTCTCTACACAAATTTCCAGAGCTCTTGCCCCATGTAATGTGACACCTAATCACATAATGTCCTGTGCTATAATGATCTGTTCCACCAATCTTGTCCGGTGGCCTCAGCTTAAATGTAAGATCTCTGGGAAAGGCAACTGTATCTGCTAACACTTAGTAAAGAGAGGCAGATTCACACAGGGTTAAGAGTTAGATGCTGTAAATATACCTCTTAACACAAAGTAAATGTTAAGTGTTTGCTACCACCATAATGCCTCTGAGATGACCCGATGACTTGTCTGGTTTCCTTCCTAACGGGCTGAGATTGCAAGAGCTTGCTATCTTTAATGGCCAGAGGAAGAACTAGTTCAAGGGCTGAATGCCAACCTGAATTAAAGAGGAAAGCTAAGACCACTACCATATCTGGTAAGTGATGCCATGGCCAGGGAGCCAGGCAAGAGATCAAGAACAGCAAGAATCAAGGGCAGGAAAATAGAATCCCAGACAGGTTTGGGGATTGGACCAAACCAAGGAAGCTGGTGTTTGTCATTAAGGTGTAATGTGGGGAAGACAGAGCCAGACTGGCCACCTGGAACTCTCTACAAGGCTTTGCATGAGTTATTTTCCTTCTCAGCATCCTTAAGTTCCATTGAAAAAGAGAAATATTATTTTCATAAGCTAGCATTTTCCAAAGCATGCTGTGGGGAAACAATGTTCTTGAGGAAGTTAGTAGGCATAATGTGAAACCAACTTGACAACTGTAGCATTAAATAAAGTTTAACACATTTCCTTACCATAGGGCCCATCAAAGGATGTTAAGATGCAGTGTGAATTTCCAGAAGGGAGCTAGAGGATGCAATGTCACCCTGAAGATACTTGAGAAGGAAGCCTTCTTTTCATCATCATCTTGCCCTGCCCTAACTCATTACACCTACAAAGCACTTTAGGCTCGTCATAATGAAAGAGGTCATGTAAGTTCAATGTAAGTTGTAGATGGATGTATCTAATCACACTATTAGGCAAGGAACATCAAAATGGAAGCAGAAAAGCTTGCAAAGGACTTCTCCCAGCCAGGTGGTTAGCAAGTGGACATGGCAGAAGTCATGCATGTTATCTTGGATTTTGTGAGAGCCAAGGAAGGGGAGGCTGGACAGTAAATGAATCAGACAAGAACAAGCCCTCCTCTGAAAGAGGAGCAAGGATGGCTTCCTGGAGGATTAGCAATTTTTATTTTTATTTTATTGTTTTTGTGTGTGCTATTAGATACATGTATTTTCTAACATTTTATTTTGAAGTAAGCTTAAACTTAACAAATGTGCAAAAATGGTACAGCAAATTCCCTCATCCCTTTCACCCAGCATCCCCTAATGATAATATCTTACATAATCATAGGATTAGACATTTTTCGAGTATTTTCTCAGTGCCAGACACAGTGCTGTGTGCTTAATACTCAATATTTCACTGAACCATCCCAACACCTCACAAAGTAGATCTGATGATTCTCACTGCAGACGAAGAAATTGACATTGAGGTTCAGAGAGATAGTGTAAATTGCCTAAGGTCACTCAGTATATTAGCTTGCAGAGCTGAGATTACAGCTAAGGTCAGACTGACTCCAAAATCTATAGTCTTTGCTCCCTCCAGTTGGCCACAGGGTCTCAATAAATCTGTGCTCAGTGCCTCCTGGCCCCTGTCTTGGGGGTACATACCCTAATAGTGAGGAAGGAACTTGGTAACAAATAACTCAAATATAGTTATGCTTGATGTTTGTTCAAGGTACAGTGGAACTTGAAGGAGAGAAGATGGTTACCATGTCAGCTTAGCATGTGGAGTGGAGGGCTGGTCAGGGAAATATTGTAGAAGAGTAGCCCCTTGAACTAAGTCCTGGTAAGAGTCACCAAGAGCACAAGGAGTATGTAGTAGGTGTTTGGGGGGTGTGGAATACATCCCTTACACAGGAAATATTGTCGATATGGGAATTTTCATAAAAGTTTTAAAATGAAAAAACATACTTCCAAAAAGAGTCTATATTACAGTTGCTGATAGTTCCGTTTCAGAAGTTCAGAGACCTGACCACCAAAGGAAAACACAACAGATCCAAACAACAACAACAAAAAACCAAAGGCATTGCTAATCTGCCATCTGCACCAATAATGTAGGAAAATAAACCAGGAGAGCTAAGCAAAGCAAAACAAAACAAAAACGCCTTAAACAAAAAAGGCATCTTTTGAGACAGGAGGAAAGCCCTGTCTCCCAAAGCCACATTCATGTTTTCTGTGTTTATGCTGTGGTGTGACCGGGGCCTAGTGTCCTGTTGGGGGCCTTTTTATGCTTCATAGCTTAATCCGTCTCCATCACTTCCCAAAGTCAGACGGGAATCAGCTTAAAAAGCCAAGGCTTGACTTTAGCCCTGCAGCGCCCACCTCCCAAGCCACAACATCTTAGTGCAGCCTCCTCCCAGGCAAGGAAACAGTCAATAAGGAAATACCATAGTTAGGCTTTTTGCAACTTGCTGGAAGTGTGAGGCGGCTTCATTTCCTGATCGCTCAGGTGGAAATTGTAAAAACAATTAAGAGCAATGACTAATCACCGAATCAAAGCAGGTTGCCCAACTCATTTGCAATTGTGTGCTCAGTTCTGTGTGCCAACAAACAAAGACTTGGGGAGTTTATTATTTAAACCAATTAAAAGCTCTAGGCAAAGCGAGTAGTCAATTTGTGGCCACGTGGTGGGAAAACATCAGTTGGAAGAGCCTGAGGAATTTCGTGAGCAGAGCCATATGGCCAAAAACGAAATGAAGCTCCCAGGATCACTGGGAATGTCTGCAGTGAAAGCAGTTTCAGAATAAAAAGTGTCACCTAGCAAGAAAGGCTTGTGTTCTGCGCATGCGCCTCCCTCCCCCATATTCTAGCTTGCCTGCAAGGCTGGTAGTTCTAACCAACAGTAAAAGAAAAACGAACTGACTAAACTCCATACTCTGATTGTTCAGCAAGAGACATTGCTAAATTTCCTGTCCACCGTTTGTACTTTTATGTATTTTAGGGCTACCTAGAGAGTTCTTAAAGGCCTAGATGATGAAAATCGGCTGCCCTTCTTCCCAAATGAGGTGCACAGTCCATCTGGAGAGGGCACTCACACTTTTGTATGAGGCTGTAGGCCATAAAACGGAAAGTAAAGAATTAAAAACTGCAGCCATTTGGTAGCAGTTATAAAAAAAAAAAAAAAAAAAAAAAAAAGATGGGGGGAGGTAGAAGGTTGTGTGGCAGGGCAGTTGCTCCAGCAAATTAGATTTACAGAATGGGTTATAGATTAAGCCTTTAGTGAAAGCTCCTTTACACATCTCTGGGAGATATTTTTTTGCTTACATTCTTTTTCTGGCCTATAGGTCCCTTTGCCCCTAACCATTCCTCTCCCAGTCTCCACACCCGTGCCACTATCCCCCACCCCATGCATTTTCCTGGAAAGTCTCATAATTCTTGAGCTCCCAATGGATCTCACTTCTTAAGGTTCTGGTTCCTTTTTCTTTCAAGTTCCCTCCAAAACAAGCAATCTCAGACAATTCTGATTACAGAAGGAGAAAGAACAATTGTGCCGGAACCAACTGGAAAATTTGGAAAGCTGTCAGCTAGCTGCAGCTGTCCTGTATTATGTTGTATAACTAGTGCACTAAGATTGAGTCATTTTTGTACATCAATAAACAATACAGCTCATGCTTTGTCAACAAATAAATTGAGTAACAAAGAATAACAACCATAATGTCATCCCTGTCAGAGTCTAGTAGTGTCAATACTTCCAATATTAATATGGCACACCTGTTAGTGTGTTGGGGTGTGGTCAGGATTCCAGCTCCAATTTTCTGCAATCTGGAGGCTAGCAGCAGGAAAAGGAGGGGAGCTTCTAATGCTCTATATCTGGGGCTTACTCTAGACTGTCGCAGGAATCCAATCCCCTCTTGTTTCATTCCAACGAGTTGTCAGTACAGCACCAACTCGAATTATAGGTGAAGGATTCTAATCCTTGCATTTTTCTTTTTCTTTTTTTTTTTTTTTTGAGATGGAGTCCCGCTCTGTCGCCAGGCTGGAGTGCAGTGGCGTGATCTTCACTCACTGCAACCTCCACCTCCTGGTTCAAGCGAGTCTCCTGCCTTAGCCTCCTGAGTAGCTGGGACTACAGTCACATGTCACATAATTTTTTGTATTTTTAGTAAAGAAGGGGTTTCACCCTGTTAGCCAGGATGGTCTTAATCTCCTGACCTTGTGATCTGCCTGCTTCTGCCTCCCAAAGTGCTGGGATTACAGGCATGAGCCACCGTTTCCGGCCAATCCTTACATTTTTAAGTCAGATGCCTGTAACGAGTTAGGTTGCAAATCACAAAACTATACGACCTGTGAGTTCCAAGTCTGACTCTGCTACCAGGACCTAAGAAGCCCTCAGAAAGTCACCTAACCTCAGGGGCCTGTTTGACTATCGAAAGAACCTTCCTTCCTAACCCATTAGACATGGAGGAAACACGAATGAAAGCATATCCCCATTTCTAAACCAGTGGGAATGGAAACAGCATATCATAGAGACTAATTGAACTGTTTTGAGTAGCAGATTTCAAGAGGTGATTAAGAAATGTGGTCCTCGGGCCGGGTGCGGTGGCTCACACCTGTAATCCCAGCACTTTGGGAGGCCGAGGCAGGTGGATCACGAGGTCAGGAGTTCGAGACCAGCCTGGCCAACATGGTGAAACCTCATCTCTACTAAAATTGCAAAAAAAAAAAAAAAAAAAAAATATATATATATATATATATATATATATATATATATTAGCCAGGCGTTGTGGCAAGCACCTGTAATCCCAGCTAGTCGGGAGGCTGAGGCAGAAGAATCGCTTGAACCTGGAAAGTGGAGGTTGCATTGAGCCAAGATCACACCACTGCACTACAGCCTGGGCAACAGAGCAAGATTCTTTCTCAAAAAAAAGAAAGAAAGAAATGTGGTCCTGTCTGAAGACATCTCTGATATCCAATCTGGTGCAAATGTGGGATGACCCTCCAACTGGGTGAGAGCACCAGGAACCCTGCTTAATTTACAAAACAGAATGCCAACCTTGCTACCTGGCTGGCTGTCAAGTGTGATAGGCATTACGATTGCTAAACAAGATACAGTTTTTTCTAGATGAAGAAGTGAGCATACCTAAGGAATGCAAACCCAGTCCCTTTGAAGGTAGGCACAGCCATGTCACTTGCTTTGGCCAATAAAATGTGAGTGAAAGTGCTATGTGTTACTTCTGGGTAGAAGCATTTAATTTCCAGACCTCCCAGAGCTCTCTTGCCCTGGTCTGGTAAACTGTAGTACAGGGCTGACTGACATGAGGTCATGAGGTGCTATAGAGTGACTACGTGAAGCAAACCCACCACTGACCCATGCTGGACATGTAGCATGAGTGATCAAAATGTTTTTGTTGTATTCAGCTACTAAGCTTTGGGTGGTGTCTGTTTTCACAGAATATTCTAGCCTATTCTGACTTGTAACAGTCATAATCTAAGGCTATAATTTTTTCATTCTGAGATCTATAACTTAGTCATTGACTGAAGAGTCTCATCTCGACTAAAAAGTTACCTGACCAACTGAAAAACATGATTTAGATAAAAAATATTGAAGAGGCAGTCTAAAGGACATATTGATCATCCAACCTTTTAAACTCTCCTAGGTTAATCTTGTGCAAATTAAATAAGCAGAAAGTAATTTATTTTGACTGATTTAGCTTAGGTCTCTATGGGAACACATTCATAAGGCCTTAAGTTGTCATTAAAAGTTGATCTAAAACAAGTCATTATCTGCAGAAAATAATAGAATGTTGTATACAGTGTTCTTTATATCATACTTCATGTGATAAGATCTGGCTAGAACCTGGTTTGAGGCAGAAAATCTATCTTTTGTTTATCCAGCATTTTTTAGCAAAGTAGAATCATATTTTCATTTCTACCTTAGCTACTAGGAAGCTCAGAGCTAAATTTATCATTCTGTTTTAGGAGCTATCCTATTGCTTCTTCCAGGCATAATTCCTTATGCTTCTAACTCCAGTCTTCTCTCATTTACAACTGTCCTCCGTATATTCATACATACATTTTTATTTTATAAACTGCTTTAGAATTCTTCAGAAGTATTGATGGTGATACTTATTATAAATCCTTTTATTTTCAAGGCAAACTCACTTGCAGAGCCAAATCATAACCACAAAATGAATCCCGTCCATTCCCATGAGACCCAGTTCTAAGGGGTTACAGGTTCTCACTTCTTCCTCTATTGTCTTTAAAGAGAAGAAAATAGTCTCATGGGTCACTGGACAGAGTATGGTTGGCTTTTAGAGGAATAGGGACCTTTTTTATCTGATTCAGGTTTAAAAGAGTTAGACTACAAATTCAGAAATAATCTGATTATTTGTATTCTTGGAACACCAGAATCTGACAGGGAAAGGCAATGAGACATTCTAGGTCATACTATTGCAAAGGAAACTTAACAAGGATTGCAGATGAACTGGAAATTTTAACTTGCATAATCCTCATAAATGGAAGGGAGAGAAAAAATATATAAGGCTAACAACTAAGTTAAACGACTTTGTAAAAGTCTCAATAAGCCTAGTAAATTGTGTTTCTCAAATTAGGGCAGCATTTCTCAACCTCAGCACTATTTCTTTTTTGAGACAGGGTCTCACTGTCACTCAGGCTGGAATGCAATTGCACAATCTCAGCTAACCGCAGCCTTGGCCATCCTGACTCAAGTGATCCTCCCACCTTAGCCTTCCAAGTAGCTGGGACTACAGGCGCATGTCCAGCTAATTATTTATTTTTTGTAGAGATGTCTTCCTACATCTTTCCTAGGCTGGTTTCAAACTCCTGAGCTCAAGTAATCCACTCCCCTTGGCCTGCTGAAGTACTGGATTACAGGCGTGTGTCACCTTACCAGGCCTACCCTCAGCACTATTAACATTTTATAGGAATACAGCTAAGAAGAGAAGTGAAGGACCTCTTCAAGGAGAACTACAAATCACTGCTCAAAGAAATCAGAGATAACACAAACAAATGGAAAAACATTCCATGTCCATGGACAAGAAGAATCAATATTATGAAAATGGCCATACTTGCCAAAATGATTTGTAGCTTCAATGCTATTCCCATTAAACTGTCATTGACTTTCTTCACAGAATTAGAAGAAAAAAAAAACTATTTTAAAATTCATATGGAACCAGAAAAGAGCCTGAATAGCCAAGACAAATTCTAAGCAAATAGAACACAGCTGGAGGCATCATGCTGCCTGACTTCAAACTATACTACAAGACTAATGTAACCAAAAGAGCATGGTACTGGCACAAAAACAGACACATAGACCAATGGAACGAAACAGATAACTCAGAAAAAATGCCATACACCTACAACAATCTGATCTTCAGCAAACCTGACAAAAACAAGCAATGTGGAATGGATTCCCTACTTAATAAATGGTGCTGGGAGAACTGGCTAGCTATATGCAGAAAATTGAAACTTGATCCCTTCCTTATACCATGTACAAAAATCCACTGAAGATGAATTAAAGACTTAAATATAAAACCCAAACTATAAAAACCCTAGAAGAAAATCTAGGAAATACCATTCAGGACATAGGCACAGGTAAAGATTCCATGACGAAATCAGCAAAAGCAGTTGCAGCAAAAGCAAAAATTGACAAATGGGATCTAATTAAACTAAAGAGCTGCTCAGCAAAAGAAACTATCATCAGAGTGAACAGACAGCCTACAGAATTAGAGAAAAGTTTTGCAATCTATCCATCTGACAAAGGTCTAATATCCAGCATCTACAAGCAACTTAAATTCACAAGAAAAAACACAACCCCATTAAAAAGTGGGCAAAGGACATGAACAGACACTTCTCAAAAGAAGACATACATGCGGCCAACAAACATGAATAAAAGCTAACATCACTGATCATTAGAGAAATGCAACTCAAAACCACAATGAGATACCATCTCACACCAGTCAGAATGGCTATTACTAAAAAATCAACAAATAACAGATGATGGCGAGGTGGTAGAGAAAATGAATGCCTTTACACTGTTGGTGGGAATGTAAGTTGGTTCAACCATTAGGGAAAACAGTGTGGAGATTCCTCAAAGACCTAGAGGCAGAAAGACTATTTGACTCAGCTATTCCATTATTGGGTGTATACCCAAAGAATAATAAATAATTCTATTATGAAGATACATGCATATGCATGTTCATTGCAGCAGTATTCACAATAGCAAACACATGGAATCAACCTAAATGTCCATTAATGATAGACGTATAAAGAAAATGTGGTACATGCACACCATGGAATACTATGCAGCCATACAAAGGAACAGGATCATGCCTTTGCAGTGACATGGATGGAACTGGAAATTGTTATCCTCAGCAAACTAATGCAGGAACAGAAAACAAAACACTGCATGTTTTCACTTATAAGTGGGAGCTGTATGACAAGAACACATGAACACAGGAAGGGGAACAAGACATACTAGGACCTGTCAGAGTGGTGGGAGGATGGAGAGCTTCAGGGAGAATAGCTAATGGATGCTGGGCTTTATGCCTAGTTGATGGTATGATCTTAGCACCACCACAGCACACATTTACCTATGTAACAAACCTGCACATCCTGCACATGTACTCCTGAACTTAAAATATAAGTTGGAAATCAAGAAAAAAAAACCATTTTGTAGTGGATAATTACTTGTTGGGGGGAGTGAGGGGCTTCTCTGTGTATTGTAAGATGTTTAGCAACATCCTGGCATCTATTCATTACATAACAGCAACACTTCCACCAAGCCATGAAAATACAAAAATGTCTCTACACATTGGTGAATGTGCTCTAGGGAGTCAAAATTGTCCCTCACTGCAAACCACTAAATCAGAGTATTTTTTCATCAGAAAATTCTGCCACAGCCAGCCATAACCCTCTCCCCTTTTGTATTTCTTATAAAATAATCATAATAGCTGTCATCATTGTGTACCTACTATGTGTCAGAAGCTTTATATGCATCCTCTTATTTTATCCTCACCACAGCTCTGTGAGGAACTATTCATCCCTATTTTCCAAATAACAATTCTGAAGTTTAGAGAAGTCATACAGTTAGTAGGAAATGGAGCTGAGTGACAAATCCAGAACTGCTTGGCTCTCAACCTGTGTTCTTATCCAGTGTTCAACCCAGATCAACAACCCACTTTAACAAATGAAGAAATTGAAGTTTTTCCAACTTAAGCAATTTACCTATACCACATAGCTAGCCTGTGGCCGAATCAGGGTACTACTCTAGGTTTCTGTAGCTGAAAAGATACACCTTTTTTTTTGTCCATGTGAATCTATTAAGTGGTTGGTGGACCACTTGTACCCTCTCCTACTTGGATGCAAACAGAAGCAAATGGGTGAGATATCTAGAGCCAATGAAGTTCAGAGCTTGCACCAAAAGAAAATACTAAAGCAGTGGCAATCAGCAAAAGAAAACAAAAACAAAACTATCAGTACTGTGTGAGGCCACACAGCTGCCAAAGTTTGCAATGAGAAGAAAGAGTACAATAACTACTGCCACTTAGGGAACTATTTGAGTATTTCTCTGGGAATCCTTGACCCTCACCTGCTTTACTGAACTCCAAAGACAGAAAAACGTGTGACTAGATTGAGTTTTCTTAAGGTACTTTGAGACTATTCTACTTTTTTATGTCTGCTAATGGCTGAGCCAGAAAAAAATCATATTTTCTGCAATGATGATGATGAAAAATCAATATCGCATGAACTCCCCACGTGCCCAAGCTGGAATTTAACATGGCAAAATTGATGTGTGAACCAGTGTTGCTATTTAATGTGGTTTCTATCAAAGTGTTCATAAAATCTGGAGCTGCAGCTGGCCCCCATTAGGTAGTTTCTTGGTGAAAGTTTTCCAAGGAAAACTTTTTTAACAACTTCATAAAGCCAAGCACAAAAGGGGATTGCAATGACTGGCTAAAAGACGTGGGACCTTTTGTATTTGACGACGGAAATGTTAAATGGTGGCTTATTCTTTGCATTTATGGAAGAAAACTTGGAAGGCATTAAAAGCTACATTTTGAGCCTTGTATGATTTCATTCATTTATGCATGAATTCATTTGTTCAACATTTATTTAGCACCTACTATATGCCAGGCACTGTGCCAAATGTTGGGAGGAAGAAAAAGATGAACAACACTGGTAAGAATACAAGTAACTATTTCAAAGTAGTCTATGGCAATGCCTTCAGCAACAGAATTTGTAAAGCTACCTGGAAAAGTGCTTGGTGCCAATAAATGCTCAGAATATGTATGTTCATTCCTTCCGCATACACTATTAAATGCAAATGCTTTGAGATCATACATTTACTGATAAAAGATGACTATCATCCTCACACAAAAGGTATTGTTTGGGGCCCAATTTGGAAATATGTGCTATCGTTTTATAAGGTACATTGTCATCTAAACAACCAGACATATATGTTAGTTTTGTCACAACACCATGACACCTTTCCTGTATACTTCCTCTGCCCTCAGGAGACTTATACTCCAGCTGAAGAAATCATGTTTATATTTTCTTATGAATAAAACATGAAGGAGGCTTTTCCCTCCCGCACACTCTCTTGCCCACACTTAGGTTGGTTCTAGATTGGTGTAAACATGGGTCATTCATTCAACCATTCCTTCCATTCAGCTAGCAGAGGTAATAATAATGCTATAGGAGTTCAGAGGAACAACTGATCCCCTGGGGGATGAGGTGATCAGGCAAGGCCCTGTGAAGTAGGCAATCCCGAAGCTAGGTTTCAAGAATGAAGGTTGTACACAATACAAAGGAATAAGAAAGAAATTCAAGACGGGGGAAAACTTGAGCAAAGATTCAGAAGTAGGAACATGCTTAGCATGATTGGAAACAATGAATACACCAGTTTGACATGAACACCATTCAGAGGATTTAGTGGAAAACCAAATTCACACCAGGTAGGGCCAAATCATGGAAAACCTCAAATTTCAGTCTCAGTCATTGTATAAAATTTGTAGCCTATATATGGTTGCAAACATTATACTTTTAAAAAGCATAGAGCAAGAACTGAGTCCACAGATTCTCAAGTGTTTTATTCTTAGCAGTATTATTTATTACAGTAAGTCTCAGAACCTTCCAAATGCTTCCAATACTATAAAATTCACAGGACTTGGAAGCCTGTAAAAGAAAAGGTCCTGAAAACATATGGCAACACTGTACCTGAGAAATGTGTCCCTGAGAAAAGAAACTAGCACTTGCAGACATTGTGCAAGACCATTGTACATGTGTTCTTTAATTTAATTCTCACATAAAGTCTATGAGGTGGGTCTTAATATAGCCCCCATTTTAGAGATGAAAAAACTGAGCCTCAGATAGTAGATCAACACAGGATGCAAGCTCTGGCCCATTTTGTTCTAAATCCACTATTCTTTTTACCATACACACTGCCCCCTGAATGGAGTGTCTCTGCAAAAATTTGACTTGGGGTACCCTATGATTAATCCATACCTCCAGTTGCTATTCATCTGGAACTTAGTAAAAATTTCTATTTGTCTATCATCCAAACATCTTTGAATTTCAGATATTTTGGGGTTCTAGCCAAGTTAGGGAAAACAATGAACTCAAGGATTCCCAGAATAATTCATTATAAAATCAAACCATCCCTTCACTATATAGTCAAACTAGCACCACATTTACTTAACTATCAGATTCTACACCCGGGATCAGAGAAAATGGTGCTAACTGGAACTATCTGAGTAGTTTACGTTGAGGGCCACAGCGAATAAGGATTGGCTCTACTATTCTGGTAGGCTCTGCTGCCTCTTTAAGTATCACATCACTAAAATTAAAGCCAGCAATTATACTAGCAGATTACCTTTGTTCATTCAGCACTCTATCGTTTGCAAAGGTGATATACAACCTCCCTCTGAAACACTACCACTTCTAATTTCACAAATGAAAAACCTAAAGATCAGACAAAGCAAATAACTTGCTCAAGGATACATATCTCAAAAATTGGCAAAGTACAAATTCAAACCTCACCTCTTTGTCCTCAAAGTTCAATATATTACTTTCTAAGTGTGAAGACACTGGTATTGCCTTTGTTTTGGCAAAATAGCCGTGTAGTGAAAGACCAGAATAAGTCAACAACTTAACTGATTTTATTTCTCAGTGCTAATCTTCCACATTCTGAAGTGTATTCGGCCATTTTTGCATTGCTATAAAGAAATATCTGAAGCTGGGTAATTTATAAAGAAAAACGTTTTAATTGGCTCACATTTCTGCAGGCTGTATAAGCATGGTGCTGCCTTCTGGTGAAGACTCAGGAAACTTATAATCACGGCAGAAAGTGAAGGGGGAACCAGGATGTCACATGGTGAGATAGGGAGCCATGAGAGATGGGAAAGGTTCCACATTCTTTTTTCAAGATATTATTGATTAATTTGTTTTTTAATTAAAAAATATGTGGCTGTATAGTAGGTGTGTATCTTTACGGGGCACATGAAATATTTTGGTACAGGCATTCAATGGGTAATAATCACATCATGGAAATGCAGTATCCATTCCCTCAAGCATTTATCCTTTGTGTTACAAACAATCCAATTTCACTCTTTTATTTATTTTAAAATGTACAATTAAATGATTATTGATTATAATCCCCTGGTTATGCTAGCAAACACTAGGTCTCATTCATTAATCTAACTACATTTTTGTATTCAGTAATCATCCTCACTCCTGCTGTCCTCCACCCCCACTATCCTTTCCAGCCTGTGGTCAACATTCTACTCTCTATCTCCACAAGTTCAATTGTTTTGAATTTTACATCCCACAAATATGGGAGAACATGTGAGAGTGGTTTTTCTCTGCTGGCTTATTTCACTTAACATAATGACCCCCATTTCCATCCATGTTGTTGCGAGTGATAAGATCTCACTTTTTTATGGCTGAGTAGAACTCTGTTGTGCCACATTTTCTTTATCCATTCATCTGTTGATGGACATTTAGCTTGCTTCCAAATCTTGGCTATTGTGAACAGTGCTGCAACAAACATGAGCGTGCAGATATCTCTTCAATATACTGAATTCCTTTCTTCTAGGTATATATCCAGCGTTCAACCCAGATCAACAACCCACTTTAACAAATGAAGAAATTGAAGTTTTTCCAACTTAAGCAATTTACCTATACCACATAGCTAGCCTGTGGCCGAATCAGGGTACTACTCTAGGTTTCTGTAGCTGAAAAGATACACCTTTTTTTTTGTCCATGTGAATCTATTAAGTGGTTGGTGGACCACTTGTACCCTCTCATACTTGGGTGCAAACAGAAGCAAAAGGGTGAGATATCTGGAGCCAAAGAAGTTCAGAGATTGCACCAAAAGAAAATACTAAAGCAGTGGCAATCAGCAAAAGAAAGGAATTGCTAAACTGTATGGTGGATCTATTTTTAATTTTTTGAGGAACCTGCAAACTCTTCTCCATAGTGGTTCGACTAATTTACATTCCAACCAACAGTGCACGAGGGTTCCTTTCTCTCCATATCCTCTCCAGCATTTGTTATTCCCTGACATCTGGATGAAAGCCATTTTAACTGGGATGAGATGATACCTCATTGTAGTTTTGATTTGCATTTCTCTAATGATCGATGATATTGAACACCTATTCGTATGCCTGTTTGACATTTGTATGTCTTCTTTTGATAAATGGCTATTCAAATCTTTTGCCCCCTTTTTAATCAGATCATTATTCCCCTGGAAATATAACTTCATTGGACTGGGAACCACGCCCCAGTCCTGCCCAAGGAGAAGCTGAACTCAGACACATCTATACCTGCCTCCGTCTGGTAGTCTTTCTCTTCCTGCCCTGGTAGCCAAAGACAAAGGTCATAATCTCTCGGGAACTCTATGGCCCTGCCACTGCCTGAGAAATCTGAATACTTAACCAGGTGTCCCTAGGGCAAGTTTGCATCCTCCCTATTGGACTGCAGGCTGATGCATTCCTGAAACCACAAACTCCTGGATGGAGGCCAGCCAACACAGAACCACTGCACTAAACAAAAACACAACCAAGGACTCTCACAGAGGCCACTTCACTTCCCTGCTAACTCCGCCAGAACAGGTGCTGGTAACCACAGCTGAAGACCTGAAGATGGGTCACATCACAGGACTCATTGCAGACACTCTCTAGTGCCAGCCTGGTAGTTCCAATGGGGGGCCAGACCCAGAAGACCAAAAGCAGTCACTACACTTCAGCTCTCAGGAAACCCCATTACTAGGGGAAGCGGGAGAACACCAAATCAAGGGAACACCCCGTGGGACAAAAGAAACTGAACAGCAGCCCTTGAATTCCAGCCTTTACATCTGACATAGTCTACCGAAATGAGAAGAAACCAGAAGAACAATTCTGGTAATATGACAAAACGAGGTTCTTTACCACCCCCCAAAGATTATACCAGCTCACCAGCAATGGATTCAAACCAAAACGAAATCTCTGAATTGCCAGAAAAAGAAGTTCAGAAGATCAATTATTAAGCTAATCAAGTAGGCAGCAGAGAAAGGTGAAGTCCATCTTAAAGAAATAAAAAACATAATATCAAATATGGAAGGAAAACTCTCCGGTAAAAGAGACAGCATAAATAAAAAACAATCACAACTTCTGGAAATCAAGGACACACATAGAGAAATGCAAAATGCACTGGAAAGTCTCAGCAATAGAATCGAACAAGCAGAAGAAAGAACCTCAGAGCTCAAGTCCAGCCTTTCTAATTAACCCAATCTGTCAAAGACAAAGAAAAAAGAATTAAAAAAAAATGAACAAAGCCTCCAAGTAGTTTGGGACTATGTTAAACATCGAACCCTAAGAATAAGTGGTGTTCCCGAGGAAGAAGAACAATCTAAAAGTTTGGAAAACATATTTGATGTAATAATTGAGGGAAACTTCCCTGGCCTTGCTAGAGATCTAGACATCCAAATAGAAAAAGTTCAAAGAACACCTGGGAAATTCATTGCAAATCACCCAGGCACATAGTCATCAGATTATCTAAAGTCAAGACAAATGAAAGAATATTAAGAGTTGTACAGCAAAAGCATCAGGCAACCTATAAAATGAAAACCTACCAGATTAACAGCAGATTTCTCAGCACAAACCCTACAAGCTAAAAGGGATTGTGGTTCTATTTTAGCCTCCTTAAACAAAACAATTATCAGCCAAGAATTTTGTATCCACTGACAAAATTCTCATTTCATAAATGGATGGAAATTTAAATATTCTTTGAACAGAACAATAACAGTGACATAACCTATCAAAACTTCTAGGATACAGCAGAAGGAAAGAAGAAAGTTCATAGCATTAAATGCCTACATCAAAAAGTCTGAAAGAGCAGAAATAGACAATCTAAAAATCACACCTCATGGACAGGAGAAACAAGAACAATCCAAACCCAAACCTGGCAGAAGAAAAGAAATAACGAAGATCAAAGCAGAACTAAATGAAACTGAAACACAAAAATAGAAAAGGTAAATGAAACAAAAAGCCATTTCTTGGAAAAGACAAATACAATTGATAGACCATTAGCAAGAGTGACCAAAAAAAGAAGAGAGAAGATCCAAATAAGCTCAACTAGAAACAAAACAATGGGTATTACAACCAATACTACAGAAATAAAAAGGAGCATACAAGGCTACTATGAATATCCTTACATGCATAAAGTAAAAAACCTAGAGGAGATGGATAAATTCCTGGAAAAATACGGTCCTCCTGGTTTAAACAGGAAGACATAAAATCTTTGAACAGACCAATAACAAGAAGCAAGATTGAAATGGAAATTTTAAAATTACCAACAGAAAAAAGTCCAGGACCAAATGGATTCACGTCTGAATTTTATCAGGCATTCAAAGAAGAATTGGTACCAACTATTGACACTATTCCAAAAGATACAGGAAGAGGAAATCCTCCCTAAATCATGTTATGAAGTCAGTAACAACCTAATACCAAAACCAAGGGAGGACATAACAAAAAAAAGAAAACTGCAGAAAACCAAATATTCTATGTTCTCACTCATATGATGAGCTAAACTATGAGGACACAAAGGCATAAGAATGATACAATGGACTTTGGGGCCTTGGGGGAAACAATGGGGGGTGGTGAGGGATAAAATACTACACATTGGGTACTGCTAGGGTGATGGGTATACCAAAATCTCAGAAATCACCACTAAGGAATTTATTCATGTAGCCAAATACCACCTGTTTCCCAAAAACATATTGAAATAAAAAAATTTTTAGAAAATTTTAAAAACAAATGTAAGATCATACCATCTGCAAACAAGGGTAATTTGACTTTTTTCTTTCTAATTTGGATGTCTTTTATTTCTTTCAATGGTATGATTACTCTAGCTAAGACTTCAAGTACTATGTTGAATAACAGCAGTGAAAGTGGGTATCCTTTTATTCCCAATGTCAGAGGAAAGGCTTTCAATCCATCCCTATTAAATATGATACTTGCTTTGGATCTGCCATATATGGATTCTTTTAAGGTATGTTCCTTCTATATATGGTTTTTGACAGTTTTATCATCATCAAAAAATTGGGACTTGATGGTTTGAGGGATGTTGAACTTCATCAAATGCTTTTACAGCATCAATAAAAATGACCATATAGTTTTTGTCCTTTATTCTATTGATATGATGTATCACATTGATTGATTTGTGTATATTGAACCATTCTTGTATCCCTGAGATAAATCCTACTTTTTCATGATGAATGATCTTTTTCGTATATTGTTGAATTTGGTTTGCCAGTATTTTGTTGAGGAGTTTTGCATCAATATTCATCAGAGATATTGGCCTGTAGTTTTCTTTTTTTGATATGTTTTTGTCCAGTTTTGGTATCACAACAATAATGGCCTTGGAGGCTTTTGCCCTCCACAGCTTTCAGCTGTGATAAGGCAACATTGAGTTCAATCTGAAGTCTCCCAGTTGCTGTGTTCTCCCTCCCCAAAGGGCACAGATTCTGTCTCTGCATCACACAGCAGCTGCTGGGAGGTGGGGGAGGGGTGTCTCCCCTGCCCTCCTTAATGCCTGTTTCTACAATATGAAATTAAAACCAGGTGCTGTGGTTGCTCACCTGATTTTTGGTTCTTGTGAGGATACTTTTGTGTGCAGATAGTTGTGAAAATTTGGTGTTCTAGCAGGAGGGACGATAGATGTAGGCTTCTATTCTGCCATTTTGCTGTGCCCTCGAGAGAGCCACACTCTTGTAAACAACAAAATCTCACATAAACTCAGTGAGAACTCAACTCATTATCATGGGAAGGGCACCAAGCCATTCATGAGGGATCTGCATCCATGGCCAAAACACCTCCCACCAGAACCCCTCCAACATTGGGTATTACATTTTAACATGAAATTTGGAGGGGACAAGCATCCAAACCATATCATGAAGTTTCTTTCTCCAGCTGTCTCCAGCTCTCTATTGATTGAGCTTGTCAGCTGGTCTGGTACCATGCGGACATAGCCTATGTGTCATAGGTGCAGAGAACTGAGAACTCCCCCTCAAACTCCCAAATGCAATAAACATGACTTTAACTTTGAGGAAATCCAAAACACATGGAAACCATAACAATGGCATTGGAGAAATTAACAACAGGTTATCAGAAAGACAAGAGTCTCTAGTTGTGCTATATTGATGAGTCATGGCTAGACCCTGTCAAAAAAGAACCTGGATGATATTATAATGATATAGATAGCAGAGAACATGTAGGAATAAGATAAATAGCTACCTGATGAGCAGTCAGAGATACTCAAAAGGTCTAAAAATTTCAGTCATCAAATCATGCTATTCACAGGCTACCCTATTTTATAACATATTTTTCATAATATATGCATTAAAATGCATGTAATCATTGCCTATGTTCATCAAGCAGCTCATTACTTTAAGGATGAAAAAAAGTCATTAGATTATATTCTCCAGTGAGTGGTTTGTTTAACTGGTGAGGTGAAGAGTCTAGTTTAGGCCCTTATTGCCCAGGGGTTGAATTCAGCAGACACCTCCTACTTGACCTTCCTTAGTAGTGTTTCTCATACTGAAGAATCCACCAGAATCACCTGTAGGGCTTGTTAAACCAGATTTTTGGGCCCCACCCTCAGAGTTTCTGATTCAGTGGGTTTGAGGTGGGGGTCAAGAATTGGCATTTATAACGAGTTTCCAGGTTCTGTTGACATTTCTAGCCCAAGGACCACACTTGGGGAATAAATACTCTATAGCCACTAAAGTAACCATCTGAAAACACTTACTTTGTATCACTCTTCTCAAATACTTTCACTGGCTTACGATTGCCTACCCAATAAAGTTCAGACTCTAGTACCAAACACTGCAAACTCCAGTTAACCTTCTCTCTCCAAACTTCCCTCTCAGCAATCGGAAACACAAACCCTTCATTCCAGCCAAGAAGGTTTCTTCATAGGTCCCTGATTCAATATGCTTACGGCTTACTGCTGACTTCGGTCCTTGCTTCATGCTGTTCCTCTCAAAGAAAATGAATGCTTTACCTTTCCTTTGCCCATCAATTTGGGATCCTTCTCTATTTCTTCTAATTGGCCTTTCTTGACGGTTCTAGCTGCATTAATCTCTTCTTTCTGTAGAGGACAATTGCACTTCTAGTTTGTATACCTCAGTTTAGCAAGCAGGAAGTTGAGGGGTTTTATCTATGTCGATTCTCTGTAAGTAAACTCAGTTCCCTGAAGGCCCACATTTTAAGCAGTGTTCTCCTTCAGTACCTGTAGCAGTGCTAGGCAAATAGTAGGTACTCAATAAATACAACTAT
This sequence comes from Cebus imitator, assembly GCF_001604975.1. Classification (NCBI taxonomy): domain Eukaryota; kingdom Metazoa; phylum Chordata; class Mammalia; order Primates; family Cebidae; genus Cebus; species Cebus imitator. Next base: position 435,567 of record NW_016107889.1, on the reverse strand, counting down.
TTAATTACAACTTTTAAAATATAACTTTATTAATTAAGGATGTTTTATGTATTTTTAAAATCTGGTGAAGCTTGGAATAGTAACAAATGCTATATTTTGGCTAATTAGTTTTGTTGTGTTTTCAAGTTTTTTGTTTGTTTTATATTTCTTTCATGTTTTGAGAATTTGTGAGCACACTTACATTTGTAAAATTAGGCTTAAAACAGCTGTGACGCCGGGCGCAGTGGCTCACGCCTGTAATCCCAGCACTTTGGGAGGCCGAGGCGGGTGGATCACGAGGTCAAGAGATCGAGACCATCCTGGTCAACATGGTGAAACCC
>NW_016107889.1:432901-435061 GCF_001604975.1 Cebus imitator | reverse complement strand
CCGTCTCAAAAAAAAAAAAAAAAAAAACAGCTGTGACAATATGGGTACAATCTATGCATTTGCTGATGACTGCTGGATATTTCCCAATATACTCACACATGGAGCACAGACCTAATTTGCAGAGCTCAACTTAACCCTCTGGTAACACAGACACATCATAGGTGCCTTTGACCTAGATTCAGCACCAAACAGTGATCTAGACATATGCTAATTAAGATTTCATTAATGACAAAAATATCCTGCCTTTGAGGGATGCCTTGATGAAACAGGATGGAGATTAAAAAGACAATTACATTTCTTAAATCACCTCCCTTGTTCTCCATGAGATACTTTGAGGCTGGTTTAGTTCAATTCCACCTTTCCAAAAAAATCTCACTTGGGGAAAATAGGAATATAAAAATAATAGTTTCTCAAAGCAACTTTAAACTATTCTAACCAGAACATTGTATGTAGAAAGCAACTAATGTCTGAAATTATGCTGGCTGTGTTCTTCTTCCCATAGAATTTAAATTATTTGAACTGATTTAAAGAAAACAGACACAAATTGTGTCTATACATACAAACTAGTTTGAATTTTTTTGAAATATTATTCTTCATTTCTGAACAGATTACTAATATAGGTTTGATTTCAATCAAATATCTGGCACTTTTCTTACCAATTGTTGTCTTCACTCCAGTCCCACATAGCCACACATATTTCTAGAATGTGTGAGGGGATAATCACCTGGCAGCTGGATATCATTCTAATGACAATGACAGTGTGACTCAATCCAATGACATTAGTTATAGTCGGCAGTGGAGTTTTTACTTTATTTTGGATTTCATTCACTCCAAAGAGGCTGTCTAACTCCAAATGCTTTGCTATGTAAGTGACTGCTTAAATGAGTGCAAACTAACAGGCTTGTTGGTCTCTATGGCAGGCCATACATAATCACCATAGAAATATATAATTACACCTGTCAACCTCATCTGTGTAATTGATTCAATGACTAACAATGTCAGTGGCAGGCTAAGATTTGAGGTCTCGCTGTGAGAAAATACTCATACATGGCTAAACATCTTGGTGTCTTAATTGCTTGTCATACTGCCAAGGCTCCTGTGTTGTATATATTTCCACAGCAACAGACTACAATAGATTAAGCACATTTAATATCCTAAAGTGAAATGATAACCTTTTTTTTTGTTTTACAGGACTTTTAAGAAAATTATAGAGTCATTGAAAATAATCTGGTCATGAAGCCAAATTTGAGAGAGAAGCCTAAAATATTCTGTGCATTAAAAACTAGATGCATGCTCTGCACTTTGCAGAAAAAATCCTCTAATTATGATTGCAAGCTAAGAGGAGCAGTTCATCGTTTAACATATACAAAAACCCAACATGACAAGAGCTTTTCATCACTCAGTGCCTTTTCAGGAGTTGTTAGAACACATTAAAGTCTATTGATCACAAAGCAAAACACTGGAAGCTACTGACCATTGGTAGTTTTTCTGAGAGGATGGATTGGGGAAAGCAACATGGTGGTGAAGTAGAGGCCACTCACCATAATCATGTGTAATGAAAATGCGGAGTCACAGCTAGTATTGTAACAAAATGTAATCGGTTAGTTTGAAATTTAGCAAATTATATCCTGTAGATAGTGCTTAAAGAGTATAGTGACTAATTGAAAGTTGTCAAGAAGCCTTTTGATTAACCCAAGATTGAATAAATTTTGAGACATTTCACAGCTACAAAGTAACTCCCACACCCAATCTCTACTTTATTTACTTTATTTTTTTATTTGTTTTTTTCAGACAGAGTCTCACTCTGTCACTCAGGCTGGAATGCAATGGTGTGATCTCGGCTCACTGCAACCTCTGACTCCTGGATTCAAGTCATTCTCCTGCCTCAGCCTCCAAAATTGCTGAGATTACAGGTGTGTGCCACATGCCCAGCTAACTTTCGTATTTTTAGTAGAGACAGGGTTTTCACCATGTTGGCCATGCTGGTCTTGAATTTCTGACCTCAAGTGATCCACCTACCTTGGTCTCCCAAAGTGCTAGAATTACAGGCTTAAGCCACCGTGCACAAAGTACAAAATGTCTAAAAGAAAACAATACATTTAACACTGGTTCTCTCAAGTAAACGGTAAAAATAAATGTAGAAAGAGATACTTTTATTTT
>NW_016107889.1:426081-432866 GCF_001604975.1 Cebus imitator | reverse complement strand
GCTTTTAAAAATTTTTAAATGAACGTGTTATTTTTGCTAAGCTAATCAATCATTCTTCTCTTGAAAATTGGCCATTGGAAGATCATTTCTACACCTATGGCAAAAGTACAGTCAAACATATAGTCCCAGGAATCCATGAGAGTAACTCCTTGTAAATAGACATAAGTCGATTCACAGATAAACACATGCCACCTTTTATAGTTTACTTTTTACTTATACTGCCAGGAAGCTTAGAGTTTAATTCTGTGTCTTATCGCTAACTCTTCTGAAGTATTGGTGTATCATTCTTTCTTTTTACTTTTTAAATTTTTAAAATATATTTAGTAGCAATTCTTGATATGTTTTTAAATATTATACACAATTCCAGTGTTTTTTAAAAGTAGGTAGACTGTAATTGAATTGCTTGTAACACAAAGAATAAATACTTGAGGGAATGGATACCCCATTTCCCAAGATGAGATTATTATACATTGCACGCTTGTATCAAAGTGTCTTATGTACTCCATAAATATATATATCTACTAGGTACCGAGAAAATCAAACTAATTTTTTTAAAAAAACCTCTATTTAAGATTTCTGAAATGGCCATTAGAAAATGAAAGAAACATTTATTTAACATATTTGAAAATACTGTAATGAAGACAATAAACTGTGTTAATGTGAACCAAGACTATTCCCTCTCTCCCCAACAAAACAGAGAATCCACTCACTTTCTGAGTACAAGATTCCAGTTCTCCCCATCCTCTAGACACAGGGATTTATTCCCAGGAGCAGCAGACTTCAGTATTTCTCTTCCCTTCCCCAGTTACCCATTACTTGTTACTGTTCCAGCCATGGGTGAAATTTATGAAATTAAATCTTCACCTTGGGTGGGGCATGCTGAAAATACTGGGGTCGTGATCACTCTTACCCTAGTTTGTGAGACAGTGGTTCTATGCCAGAATATACAAGTCAAAAAGACCTCATTCTGCTTCCCCTCCCATAAAATGCTAGGCTAGGGTTTGTGTAGGTTCACTGCGCCCTCTAACTGCATATCTTCCTATACAAAACCCTCTAACAGGAACTGCATATCTTCTTATACAAAACCCTCTAACAGGAACGTATATAAAAGTTATGAACTAACAACACCAAAACTGTCTTAGATTGAAGTTCCTCCTTGTTCCTGGCATTTTATCTCTGTTCTTTAGTAATTTTTCCCTACCTTCAGTTCCTGCAGATTTTCTGGTTCCAAGTTACCTGGATTTCAGACTTCCAACTTTTATATACCTTTGGGTGTCTTAATCCTGCTGGTTCTATTTTTTTTCACTTCTTTTATTTCAGACTCATGGGGTACATGTGAAGGTTTGTTAGAAAGGTATATTGGGTGATGCTAAGGTTTGGAGTACAATTGAACTCATGACCCAGGTAGTGAGCATAGTAATAAGCAATTTCATTTTTCTAACCTCTGCCCCCTTCTCGCTTCCCACCCCTAGTAGTACTCAATGCCTTTTGCTCACACCTTTATGTCCATGTGTACCTAATGTTTAGCTTCCACTTGTAAGAACATGCAGTGTTTGCTTTTCTGGTTCTGTACTAGTTCACTTAACATAATGGCCTCCCGTCCTGCTTATTCTTATCTCTATACCTGGCTTCTGCCCCATGATTTGTTCTAACCTTTATTCTTTGCATGATCTGACTGTAGTTTTTCTACTCACATGTGACCCACAGATTTGTTATTGCCTTTATTATCTGAATTCACCACTACTCTGAATTGACTAGTAGCTTCTAGACCTGTGATTTTATTTGGCTTGTGACACTCTGTCCCAGCTTAGTGAGCAATCCATTCTTTTATCTTCTCCTACCTTGTATTCATAGTCTGATTTTTATCTCTTCTCATCTTTGAACCTCACCTTGATGTCCCAAACTTGTTGGAAATTATTCAGCGATAGATTATACAAGATGAGCAGTTAGCTCAATTAGGGCATCATATCACTGAAGCCAAGATCAGATACTTAATCTTTATTTGAGCCGTCTGGTCCTGTGCCCCATTGATTACAGGAAGAGCAGAGGGAGGGTATGTGGATTTAATAGTAGAAACCTACCCTGTTATTGAGACACATCTTTTAAAACATGCTTGAGTGACTTTGGTCATCATTATCATGTCTGTAAAGGAAGGATACCACACAACTATTTACATATATAAAACATGCAAATGAGTTTGAATTTTGTTCAGAAGATGCATATGATGAAGCTACCTTTTAAATTCCAACAGAAACAATTCGTGTGTGAGGGACTCCTGTTCAGAGAAAATGCCTCTGAGATAAGAGAAAAAGACTTGAATTTCTTGAACCAGATTGTTCAAAGTATTGGAACATGCTGTCCTTTCAATATTAAAGAAGCATGACTTTGATCATGATTATTTTCATTATGAATGATTATTTCTATTACACCATCCCTCTAAGGAATGGTACCAAAAGACCTCCTGAATCATCTAAAATGTATTTATAGATCTCATCAATGAAATAAATAAATACACAAATTTTCTAATTAGAAGAAGTTGAATGCTGACTTTAATTATATTTTTGAAAAAGGAAGCAAGTGATTTTACAGTAATGAAATGGTGTATGTTCTAGTTTAGAATGTAGTATTTATTAATGCAGAAAATACAATTTTTTCAGTATCAGTAAGTGAGCCCTGAAGGAAGGGAAAATACTGATTGATGGCAAGCATAAACATTAGGCAAGTATTCTCCAAGTGTACCATGCATTCTAATTGTCCAGTTACCAGTTAAGTCACAAATGAGATCCTGCTTTGTAATTCTGTGCTGGCACTGTATATAAAAATATTACAGCTGGTATAATAGCAAATAATGTATGTTGCAATGCAGATAGATTTAAAAATTAAAAATGATATTTCATCTAGTTCTTTGATAAAAGACAAGCAGTAATCAATTATTTTCTCTATTTAGGCTCTCATTCTATGTAGTCAATCTATAAAAATTTATTAATCATTGTTGACCTTAGAGAGCCTCAATTTCTTCAGTGGCTAAAGAGATAATAGACATTTTGAAAAATTATAGAAGATACTTTCATAATAGGAGCCAGATCTTTGGGTTTAATATAGAGCCTTTAGATGAGTCAATCTCACTGAGTCTCCATTTACTCTTCTGAAATGGTAAAATAGAGCTAATAATATAGGGCTGACCTAGATGTGCTAGATAAGCTTTCATTTGTCACTTCAGATACTTCCTTCTCCACTCTGCTTTGTGGCCAGGAAGCTAACTTGTATGGGCTTCCTTGATTTCTGGCTTCCAGTTGGGTTCACTCAATGGGAGGCACTGGCAAGAGGTCAGAGGACATAAAGAGAATAAGGTCAGCAAATTTATTTCCCCAGCTTCCTCCACGCTAGGTCATCTTGCGTTGGCCATATCCTTTCTCCTTAAGAGCCCTTTGCAGCCTTTCCAATGGCCCTCACCAAACAGTTACATTCTCTACTTTTTCCCTTGTGCCTTCAGGACAAGGGGCCTAGAAGCTTAAGTGTGGCAATGGCTACCAGCTAAGAATCGTTCAACATCACTTGTTGGTTTCCCTTTAACCTGGGACATATCTGTATACACAGTAACTTTATTAAACTCTTCATTACTCCGGCTGAGCATGCCACCAATTTTAGCCAGCACCATGACTGATTTACTTACAGGTTGTTTTGATGACTAATGAGATATCAAATACATGGTCATGTTATACATAAAGTATACACAAATATTAGGCTTTATTACTTTTTTATCAGAAATCAAACACTGCATATTTGAACTAACCAGTGAGAAAACTCAGATAGGTCTAAAACATGAGGTTAAAGCAAAATTCAACTAGTGGGTGACAAGTCAATTTACTAAAGGGTAAATTGCCAGGGTTGAAAAGGCTAATAGGGAGCAAGCAAAAGGACAAACGCCTATGCGATGGCCATCTCAAATAAGACATGGAGCAGTAAAGAGTTTCAAAAGAAAGAGAGGAGCAATGTGGGAGGATGTAACTCCACAACAGCCTCCAACGTCAGCCTTCCACCTCTGCCCCCAGTCTCTCGACATTGTAGTACCACCATTGAGAGGACAAGGCACCATTTTGTCTCTAAAGTCCACCCTTTGCCATTCATTTCTTCAGTAGATTCCCTGCCCTGCACCACTGAATGCAATAGAGCATATTATGGCCAGTTGAAGGGTGTTTGCTATTTTCTTCCACTTCAGTGTAGTCTTGAGATAAAACTGCTCTTAAGCCTCTCCCAGATCATCTGTTTCACGATTATTATACTCTAATGTCCATCTGCTGAACCTCTAGATTACATATCCTTATTGCTTATTTATACTATTCCAACTCTCCTTGGTTGTGCGAGTTTTCTCTGAAAAAACAGAGGCTTCGTCTATTCTGTTCCCTGGCCCATCGTCACCTTCAAGCTGAGATTGCTTTCCTTGAAGCTTTGTGAATCCCAAGTCAGTAGTGTTCCCTAGAATATGCCTGTAGAAATTCTCTGACCTAGACACTCCTCTGCTCAGTAAACAGGAACCAATAGCTTTCTTTTCTCAAGTCTGGCAGCTACTTAAGTCCCATAGTCCACTCAATCTCTGAGAAGCTTCAAGATCTAAATTACTTCTTCTCTCCAGGACCCAATCCCTTTGACAACTCTTTCCCTCCCCCTAGCCCTTTTGTACTACCTGAGGCTTAACCTCTCCAACCACTCAAGGACCATTCTCTCTCACCTCAGATAATATGAACATAAAAAAAAAAAAAAAAACATCCTCAACTCAATTATATGTTCCTCTGGCTCCAGACAGACAACACCTACTCCTACATCTACATATGAATTTGGAGGAAAAGGTCTCTGACAGAGAGAAAGAAAAAACATCAGGTCTATGTAAGTCACAAAGCACAAAGAAAATCAGGAGGGATTTCTGTAAACTAATGCAGAAGCCATCCTATTCCATGGGTTCCAATATACCTACAGTGAAAAACAAAAGAGAGAAACACACAGTGTTCTAGTCATAGAGAAAATTTTATTTAATGTTTATGTCTCAATATAAGCTTGAAAATACTGATGTAATAGTGCAATTTTACTTTGTCAATGTAATGTCCTCAGAATGTCTCAGGAGTTAGAGAGTTTGGTGTTGTGGCTTAGCACATAGGCTTGGAGCCAGCTTACTCGGATTTGAAATGTCAAGTCTGTCACTTAAGCAAGTAATTTAAATTTTCTATATCTTGATTTCCTCATCTGAGATAATAATTGTACAGCATACTTGTCTCACAAGACTGTTGCGAATATTAAATGAGTTATGATTGGGAAGAGCTTTAAACATGTTAAAAAGAAAATAGGAATTCAAAGGCCAAAGACTGAACAAAAACCTCAGTCTTATGCAGATGTCATGTTCTGTGAATTTGCACTAGAGGGATGGAAACGGGCTAGTATTCTTAAAACCAAAATAGCAAATTACTTCAATTCTATACTAGGAAAGCTGAGTAGTTGAGTAGTTGATTGATTAGTTGGTTGTAGGTATCTGGGGAAACTGGTTAGTATTGACCACATATAGGGGTCCTATTCTGTTGTGTTTCTCAGGTCGGTGCTACAGAATTTATGGCATCCAGTTGTCATTTTAGTAGAAGTTAAGTGTGCAGTGTTTTCTGTAGGATAGACAGACATCACAGGGTGCCTTAAACAATACCTGGCACCTCATAGTGGCTATTATTATTCTGCTAAACCTATTGAGCAGGGATATATTTTTCCAAGGAAAATATTAGATCACCTGGCAATGTTTCATATAGAAATCAAAGATATTTTTAAAAGAACCTCTATCTCTGGCCCAGTGCTTACTAAAGTGAGTAGATGTGAATGAGTGATTTGTATTGAGATTCAAAATGATAGTGCTAAGAAACTTAATGGAAGCAGCCACAAAGATTAACTTGCAGCACTGGGTCAGGAAGAAAAGGGGGTGCCACCAGGTCAGTCTTGGTACTAAAGGACCCCAAGGTCCTCTCCTTGATGCCTCCCAGGCATCAGCCTCTGCAGTTCACTGACTCCAGCTTAGGAGTCAGAATTTATGAAGAGCACTTTCTTCCTAACTGGGCTCTTCCCATGGGTATTCTTAGGCCATTTATCTTTGTTTTGGTAAATTTGAGTTTATCAAATCTTACTTCTAGTCTGGCACCCTAAGGTCTTGGATTCCAATTCCAAATTTGCCCTTTAATCTGAATCTCTAACGCTACTATTGCTTGCACATTTTGTGTATATTCTGCTCTTTTCTCAATGCTGAGTTGTGCCATGTCTCTGATTTATCCTGTTACCACAAATCAACAAAAAATGGCTGGATTCCTTCCTCTTGTGGTGGCAAAATTCAGGCTACCGCTTATATTGTCTCTATCTTACATTTAAATAATTCAGTATGGGACAAATTCCTGTAACAGCAGATAAAAAGGTCACAAATTCCCCACAGATAATAATTACAAAAAAACTGGATAATTTTTTTAATTATAAAATTTAAATTTAAAAAATGTTTTAAAAAACTGACTGTCGGTCAGACACAGTGTAATCCCAGCACTTTGGGAGGCCAAGGTGGGTGGATCACCGGAGATCAGGAGTTCAAGAGCAGCCTAGCCAACTTAGTGAAATCCCATCTCTACTAAAAATACAAAAATTAGCTGGGTGTGGTGATGAGCACCCATATTCCCAGCTACTTGGGAGGCTGAGGCAGGAGAATCGCTTGAACCCAGGAGGTGGAGGTTGCAGTGAGCCAAGATTGCACCATTGCATTTCAGCCTGGGCAA
>NW_016107889.1:421169-425436 GCF_001604975.1 Cebus imitator | reverse complement strand
AGTAACCTGTTAATATTCCCCCCCACAACAGCAGGATTTCTGCACCCATCTACAACCAAAAGTCTCTTTGTGGAAATCTCAGGCCTCAGGTAGGAGTTCGTGAAACAGTGGTGGAGCCCAACACCTTGGAGTTTCATTTTAAGAGTGCAGATCAATAGATCAATACCCGGGGCATACCTGTCTGAGCCAATAACACAGAATCTCCAGCCTCTGTCCCACAATAGCTCCTGAGGGTCCTAGTCTCAGCTGTAGCTCCTCCTACTGTAGTTGAGGAACTATCCCATCCATGTAGGGTCCACCAGGAAGACATGCGTCCTCTGTGCTAACAAGAATAGACTATCCATCCTACGTTGCACAGCAAATACTGAGGTGGCCCAATCAGCTCCAGCTCCTCTCACTGCAGTTGGAGAACTATCCTGTCTGCACTGAGATCTGCTAAAAGATGTGTGTTTGTCTAAGCCAATGAGACAACTCTCCATCTTCCATCCCACAGTAGATCTCAAGGGGTCCTAGTCTCAGCTCTGGAGCTTCATGCTGCAGCCAAAGAACTATTGTATACATGCAGGAACTTTGAACCAAGACTGGGTTATCTAGCCTCTGTTTTACAACATATCCCAAGAAGGCCCAATCTTAACTCTAGCCCTTTCTGCTGCAGTCAGGAACCTACTGAGGGACGTGCCAGGAAAATCAGGGCAAACAAGACAATCTTTTAAACTTAGATCCATGGACAGCATTCCCACATAGCTCCATTAACCTCCTTGGATCTTCCTTAGGTCCATCCGGGCTGGAAAGCCTTGACAACCTTGGAGTCTTCACAAGACTCTTGGCAAGCATGGCATAGAGCATCCTGTAGTGCTGAAATGGCTGCAATGGTCACAGGCTCAGAGATCTAATAGTCAATCTACTTAGAATCCCTGTAAGGCCCTGATGAAGGACAGGCACAAACAAAGCCAGACTTCATAGATTTAAATAAATACTTAATTCCTCAGTATGTAGACACTACCACATATTTTGTTAGTCCTTTCTCACATTGCTAGAGAGAAATACTTGAGATTGAGTATTTTATAAAGAAAAGATTTAATAAATTTTAAGTCAAATATTGTACAAAAAGACAAAGCAGGTGGGGCGAGATGGCTCATGCCTAACACCAGCACTTTGGTAGGCCAAGGCAGGTGGATCACCTGAGGTCAGGAGTTTGAGATCAGCCTGGACAACATGTCAAAACTCTGTCTCTACTAAAAACCAAATTTAGCTGAGTGTAGTGATGTGCACCATAATCCCAGATACTTGGGAGGTTGAGGCAAGAGAATTGCTTGAATCCAGGAGGTGGAGGCTGTAGCGAGCTGAGACAGTGCCATTGCACTCCAGCCTGGACAACAACAATGAAACTTTATCTCAAAAAGAAAATGAATGAAAATATAAATTCAGTAAGTTATACAATACAAGTCAATGTGCAAATATCAGCAGTGTTTCTACGGGAAAATAGCAATCAATATAAAAAAGAAATGAAGAAATCAATCTCATTTCAATAGCTACAAATAATACCTAGAAATACATTTAAACAATGAACTGAAATATCTCTATGAAAAAACTATTGATTGATGAAATAAATTGAAGAAGAGACAAAGAAATGGAAAGATGTCTCTTGCTCATGGATTTGAAGAATTAATATGGTTAAAATGTGTTTGGGTGGCCAAACAAATCTACAGATTCAATGCATCCCTATCAAAACACCAATGACATTCTTCACAGAAATAAAAAAAAAACCAATCTTAAAATTTATGTGGAACCACAGAAGACCCTGAATAGCTAAAGCAATCTAGAGCAAACAGAACAAAGCTGGAGGCATCACACTATCTGGTTTCAAATTATATGACAAAGCAATAGTAACCAAAACAGCATGGTACTGGCATAAAACCAGGCACATAGACCAATGGAACAGAATAGAAAACCCAGAATTAAACCCAAGCAATTACAGAACACTCATTTTTGACAAAGAAGCCAAGATCAGACCTTGAGGAAAGGACAGTGTCTTTAATAAATGGTGCTGAGAAAACTGGATATCTATACACAGAATAATGAAACTACATCCCCATCTTTCACCATATACAAAAATCAACTCAAAATGGATTAAAGATTCAATATAAAGCCTACCACTAAGAAACTACTAAAAGAAAAATTTAGGAAGCCATGTTAGCACATTTGTCTTGGCAAATATTTATTTGGTAAGGGCTTAAAAGCACAGGCAACAAAAGCAAAAATAAATAAATGGGATTACATCAAGCTAAAGTGCTTCTGAAACAATTAACAAAGTGAAGAGATAACCAACAGAATGGGAGAAAATATTTGCACGCTATCCATTAAACAAGGGATTGGTAATCATAATACATAACAAACTCAAGTATCTCAATAGCAAACAAGTAATCTAATCAAAATGTTGGAAAAGACCTGAATAGACATTTCTTTCTTTCTTGCTTGCTTGCTTGCTTGCTTTTTTTTTTTTTTTTTTTNTTTTGCTCTGTTGCCCTGGCTGGAGTGCAGCAGCACAATCCCAGCTCACTGCAACCTCCACCTCCTGGCTTCAAGCCATTCTCCTGCCTCAGCCTCCCAAATAGCTGGGATTACAGGCATGCACCACCATGCCCAGCTAATTTTTTGTATTTTTTAGTAGAGACGGGGTTTCACCATATTGGTCAGGCTGGTCTCGAACTCCAGACCTCATGATTTGCCCACTTTGGCCTCCCAAAGTGCTGGGATTATGGGTGTGAGCCACCACACCCAGCTTGACATTTGTTAAAAGAAGATGTACAAATGGCCAATAAGTATCTGAAAAAAATCCTCAACATCACTAACCATCAAGGAAATGGAAATCTAAACCTCAACAAGATGCCATCTCCCTCCAGTTAGAATAGTTATTATAAAAAAAGACAAAAAGTAACAAATACTGGCAAGGATATGGAGAAGAGAGCTCATACACTGTTGGTGGGAGTGTAAGGTAGTGCATCCATTATGAAAAACAGTATGGAGATTTCCCAAAATCTAATAATAGAGCTACCATATGATCCAGCAATCCCACTCCTGGGTATATATCCAAAAGAAAGGAAATCAATATATCAAAGAGGTTTCTCACTACCATGTTTATTGCAACACTATTCACAATAGCCGAGATATGGAATCAACCTGATTGTCCATTAACAGATCAGTGGAAAAAATAAACATAATATATACACACACAGTGGAATACTATTTAGACATAAAAAAGAATGAGATCCTCTCATTTGCAACAGCATGGGTGGAACTGGAGGTCATTATGTTAAGTGGAATAACCCAGGCATGGAAAGACAAAACATTACATGTTCTCACTCATATGTGGAAACTAAAAAAATGAATCCTATAGAGTATGAGAGTAGAATGGTGGTTAATAGGGGCTGGAAAGGAGAGGGAGGAGGGGAATAAAGGGAAATTGATAATGGGTACAAAAATACAGTCAGATAGAAATAATAAGTTCTAATATTTCAACATATACTAGGGAAAGTATAGTCAACAACAATGTATTGTATATGCCAAGATATCTAGAGGAGATTTGTAATGATCCCAAAACTGAAAAAAGATAAGTGATAGAGGTGATGGATATCCAAATTACCCTGACTTGATCATTGCAAATTGTATACACTTGCAGAATATCACACGTATTCCACAAACATGTACAAATATTATATATCAATTAAAACTTTTTAAAATCAAATACATATATTACTTGGAAAAATATAATTTCAATTTAAAAAATAACTGGAGAATTGAGAAAGAAGAAATAATTACTGAATGACATCTGGAAATACCAAGGATAGTGGCATTTGATTACTGGTTTGATTGACAACAAATGTACTAAAAGAACTACCACCCTCCCACACCACATCCAGTAAAAAATAATCAGAATATGAAAGAGGAGGTAACTAACAATACAAAGAGAAATATCAAAAATATTAGGAGCATATTACGTATAACTTTATGTAAATAGATTTGAGAACCTAAATGAAATAGATCATTTCCTGGGAAACATACAGTTATCAAAATTTACTCAAGTTAAGATAGAAATCCTGAATAATCCCCAAATCATAGAAGATGCTGAAAACCTAGTCAAATATCTGCCCTTAAAAAAGTCTTAAGACCGGTATAACTTTACTGATGAAGTCAAACAAATCTGCAATAACTCCTTTGATTATATTTCATTAATTCTATATGTCCGTTTTTCATATTATAACATCTC
>NW_016107889.1:407808-420924 GCF_001604975.1 Cebus imitator | reverse complement strand
AAAAGCCTCAGCCCATAGAAGAAAGAAATCCACTGGCATTGCAGAGTCCAGAGCCAAACATTTTATATTAGTAGAATTTAAATAAAGGACATAACAAAGAAAATCTCAACAGAGGGTTATACTATGATACTGGCTGGAAAAACATTTTAGAGATGCCATTTCTCCCTAAATTAACCTATAAATACAATGCAATGAAAAACATCATTTCAACAGGATGTTTTATGCAACTTGGCAAACTAATTTTATATTCATCTTAGAAAGTAAAAAGGCATAAAAATTTTTTAACTTTATTATTATTATTATACTTTAAGTTCTGAGATACATGTGCAGAACATGCAGGTTGTTATGTAGGTATACACATGCCATGATGGATTGTTGCACCCATCAACCCGTCATCTATATTAGGTATTTCTCCTAATGCTATCCCTCCCCTAGTCCCCCACCCCCAAACAGTCCCCAGTGTGTGATTATTTTTTAAGTGTACAAAAAAGAACAATGATACATTGCTCCATCAGATATTAAAATGTCTTATAAGGTTAAAATAGGTTATAGTAATTTAAATGGACAAATAAATCAATAAAATAAAATAGAGCCAGGACATCTAATAGAGGGAAAAAATGACACTTCAAATTATAAGGTAAACAATGTATTAATATTGAGATAACTTACTTCATATTAGAAAAAAATTAAGTTCACATTCTAATTGATTCCACACGCAAAAAAATAAATTCCAGATGGATTAAAGAACAAAATGTCAATGACATAATTGAATACTGTACCAAGTTCTGAGAAGAAAATTGAGAGGGATATTTTTATCATAGGGTGAGGAATACCTTTTAGCAACATTTAAATCAAGAATTACAAAGAATTACAGACTTAAAAATGAAACCTAAAACTATAAAAACTTGGGAAGATAACCGAGGAAATAACATTCTGGACATAGAAGCTGGCAAAGAGTTCATAACAAAGATGCTAAAAGCAATTGCCACAAAACAAAAACTGACGAAAGGAATTTAATTAAACTAAGGAGCTTCTGCACTGCAAAAGAAACTATCAACAGAATAAACAAGCAGCCTACAGAATGGAGAAAATATTTGCAAACTATGCATCCAACAAAGGTCTAGTATCCAGAATCTATAAAGAATTTAAATAAATTTACAAGCAAAAAACAAACAACCCCTTTAAAAAGTGGGGAAGGACATAAACAAACATTTTTCAAAAGATGTACATGCAGCCAAAAAGCCTTCAAAAAAAGCTCAATGTTATTGATCATTAGAGAAATGCAAATCAAAGCCAAAATCAGATACCATCTCCTGCCAATCAGAATGGCTATTCATAAAAAAACAAAAATTAACAGATGCTGGAGAGGTTGTGGAGAAAAGGGAAGACATATACACTGTTGGTGGGATGTGCGTTAGTTCAGCCATTGTGAAAATCAGTGTAGCAATATGTTAAAGAACTTAAAACAGAGTTACCATTCAATCCAGCAATCCCAGTACTGGGCATATACCCAAAGGAATATAAATCATTCTACCATAAAGACATATACAAACACATGTTCATCATAGCACTATTCACAGTAGCAAAGACATGGAATCAACCCAAATGCACATCAATGGTAGACTGGATAAAGAGAATATGGTACATATACACCATGGAATACTATGCAGCCAAGAAAAGAATGAAATCATGTCCTGTGCAGCAACATGGGTAGAGCTGGAGGCCATTATCCTAAGCAAACTAATGCAGGATCAGAGAGAACTAATCAGCAAGAACACGTGAACACTAAGAAGGGAACAACAGACACTAGGGCTTGAGGGTTGAGAGTGAAAGGAAGGAGAGAATCAGCAAAAATACCTATCGAGTACTATTCTTATTATCTGGGTGATGAAATAATCCATACACCAAACCACCCTCCTCAATAACACACAATATAACAAATCTGCAGAAGTACCCCTGAAACTGAAAGTTTAAAAAATTTATAAAGAAAAAATGAACATTTTAATTATAGAATCAATAAATCTTATAACAAATTATATAATTTAACTGCATTGTTGATTAATTGATGTGAACTAAAAAGGAAAGTGACAAAATAGGAGAAATATTTGCAATATATATGACAACAGATTCAGATCTAGAATATATGGAAAAATTATCTTAAGAAAAAGGCAAAGAATCTATTATGAAGAGAGGGTTATGAGATTCAGAGAGGAAGAAATTTAAAAGGCAACTACGTGTATGAAAATGTTCACAAACTTAGCTGGGCACGGTGGCTCACGCCTGTAATCCCAGCACTTTGGGAGGCTGAGGCAGGCGGATCACGAGGTCAGGAGATCGACACCATCCTGGCTAACATGGTGAAACCCCATCTCTACTAAAAATACAAAAAAAATTGTCGGGGAGCAATGGCACATGCCTGTAATCCCAGCTATTCGGAAAGCTGAGGCAGGAGAATCGCTTGAACCAGGGAGACTGAGGTTGCAGTGAGCCGAGATTCCGCCACTGCACTGCACTGCAGCCTGGGCAACAGAGTGAGACTCCATCTCCAAAAAAAAAAAAAAAAAAAAAAAAAAAAAAAAAAAAAAAAAAAAAAAAAAAAAAAAAAAAAAAAAAAAAAAAAAAAAAAAAAAAAAAAGAAAGAAAGAAAAAAAGAAGGAAGGAAGGAAGGAAGAAAAGAAAAGAAAAAAGAAAGAAAATAAGAAAATGTACACAAACACTACTTATCAGGGAAAGCAATATTAAAAGAGTAGTAGTTTTTTTGGTTTGATTTGGCAAAAGTTTCCATGTTTGTTTGAAGCCTATAAAATAATATGACCTCTTTGGAGGGGCACTTCTCAGTTGCTATCACAATGTAAAATATGCAAAATTTGGACCTAGCATATGTGTACAAAGACGCAAGGACAAAGATGTTTATTGTTGGATTATTTTTAATTGTAAAAAGTTGGAAACAACCTAAATGCTCATCAGTTGTTAAATAATGTTATATCTACATTAGGTTATGGTTAAAAGAGATGAAGTAGGTCTATATGCACGGACATGGAAGGGTCTCCAAAGTGTATTATTATGTGAAAAAAAGTATTAATAGCAAAACCATTTTTATCGTATGATCTCAATAAGGTAACCAAACGAATTTGTAGGTACATATATATGTAAATCCATAGGGAACAGTTTGTAAACATTCACATCAAACTGATGACAATGATTATTTCAGGAAGGAGGGTGAGATGGGGGAGTGAAATGTAGAAGGAGTACTTGAAGTTTTACTTTCTGTACTTGTGGATGACGACTCATTCCCAGTGGGAATGTATTTGTATATTACTTGTGTAATTTTTAGACATAATAAAAGTTTTAAATACTAAATAAAACTAGGTAATGAGAAGGCATAGGGCAAGGAACTGCTGTTTCTCATTATAAGCCTTTGAATAATATTTGTCTTTTAAATTCACACATTAATTTGCATTAATTTGATGGAAAAAGGTAAAGGTTTAAAAATGCATTTAAAATAGATAATTTTACTCAAGTCCTCGGAGCAATAAGGGCAGAGTTGGTCTTCAAGCCAAGGCTGTGTTAAGAGTTTCTAAAGAAAGAAATTTTAAAAAATTTTATCTAGTAATTCATTATAATTAATTCCTATTCAGCTTTTTCCTGTATTATGAAAAAGATGATTATAGTTTCATAATCATCTTTATAATAACCTATAATAGCAATCAATTTTTAAAGTTTTAAGTAAGGTCCTTATTTACAAAATGACTTGGAATATTTTTCTCCTTAAACCTATAAATTTAGCCCTAAAACTGGTGCAGTTAGGGTTAGTTGGGTGTCATCACGATTTGTTAGCAGCTGTCTACTTTAAACATGCTGTCTGCTCATTTATATTTATTTTTAAACCCATCAGATTCAGATCAGAAAGAGAAATAGCTATCTATTTTTGTTGTGGATTTGTGTATTTTTCTACGTTTAAGGGCAGTCTTGTTTCTACATGTCTTTATTTACAGACCAGCATGTGTCCTTGAGAGTCTCTGAATATAAGAACATATGGTTTTCATTTTCCATTTTCATAAAACTGTTTTTTTTTCAGTTTCTGTGGACGAATACTTAATGATAAATTACCATCTTTATTTTTATAATGCATGAAACACATTTATTTTTACCATTAAAAAATTAAAATACACCAAAGAGAAAAAAACTTCATAAATTTTACATTCAAAGAAAATATCTTTATCATTTTACAGCTCTTATACTAGAGCATACAATGCAAAAGACATTAGAATTTAATGTTTAAGAAAATTGTGTGCTCATTATTTTTATCCCTTTGCAGTATGTTCGTCAAGACTCTTTTGGTTAAAAGTAGCAGAACCCCAAATAACCTTAAGCCATGCTATACATGCATGTGTATGCATGCAGGTGGCATGCATGTGCACACACAAACACACACACACACACACACACACACACACACACACAAACTTCTAGTAGGACTATGCAAAGAATATTGGCTTCATTCTCAGACAGGCCTAAGATGATAAAGTATATAGCCCAGTAATTCTCAATCAGGGGCAACTTGGTCCTGCAGAGGACATTTTGCAATGTCCGGAGATGGAGGAGAGTATTACTGGCACCTAGTGGGTAGAGGCCAGAGATGCTGTTAAATATCCTAAAATGCACAGGGCAGCCCCACATGTCAACAGTGCCAAGGGTGAAAAACCCTGGGTATAGGCACACTGGTGAGTAACAAAGGTAGAGTAAATAGGGAGGAATTTAGAATGAGAAAATCCAGGAACTGTGATACTAGGTTCGCTCTATAACTAGTATAAAGCAGGGGCTTAGGAGTGGCATTCTGATGGAAAGTGGAAAGTTGGAGCACAGTTCGTTTAACAATTTTGTGAAGTTGTGTAAATATCAATTATTTATATCAAAGAATACGACAGGATTCTAATGCTCCCCCAATATCCACCCTACTAGTAGTGCTACTAAACCAGAATGTTAAACTAGTCCTTAACTTGGATTTTTAAAAATTATTATTATACTTTAAGTTCTAGGCTACATGTGCAGAATGTACAGGTTTGTTACATAGGTACACACGTGCCATGGTGGTTTACTGCACCCATCAACCTGTCATCTACATTAGGTATTTCTCCTAGTGCTATCCCTCCCCAAGCCCCTTAACCACCAACAGGCCCCAGTTTGTGATGTTCCCCTCCCTGTGTCCATGTGTTCTCATTGTTCAACTCCCACTTATAAGTGAGAACATACAGTGTTTGGTTTTCTGTTCCTGTGTTAGTTTGCTGACAATTATGGTTTCCAGCTTCATCCATAGCCCTGCAAAGGACATGAACTCATACTTTTTTATGACTGCATAGAATTCCATGGTGTATATGTGCCACATTTTCTTTATCCAGTCTATCACCGATGGGCACTTGGGTTGATTCTAAGTCTTTACTGTTGTGAGTAGTGTTGCAATAAACATATGTGTGCATGTGTCCTTATAGTAGAAGGATTTATTCTCGTTTGGGCATATACTCAGTAATGGGATTGCTGGGTCAAATGTATTTCCAGTTCTAGATATTTGAGGAATCACCACACTGTCTTCCACAATTGTTGAACTAATTTACACTCCCACCAACAGTGTAAAAGCATTCCTATGTCTAAACATCCTCTCCAGCATCTGTTGCTTCCTGGCTTTTTAATAATCACCATTCTACCTGGCATGACGTGATATCTCATTTCGGTTTTCATTTGTGCCCACAACTGCCCCTTCCCCCAGGTTATCTGTCCCAGGAAGATGGGAGTTTTATCTATAAGCCTCTGGCTGGGGCTGCTGCCTTTCTTTCAGAGATGCCCTGCCTAGAGAGGAGGAATCTAGAGAGGCAGTCTGGCTACAGCAGCACTGCCGAGCTGTGCTGGGCTCTGCCCACTTCAGACTTCCCAGTGGCTTTGTTTACACTGTGAGGGGAAAACTGCCTACTCAAACCTCAATAATAGCAGATGCCCCTTCCCCCATCAAGCTCAAGCATCCCAGGTGGACTTCAGACTGTTGTGCTGGCAGCGAGTATTTCAAACCAGTGGATCTTAGCTTGCTGGGCAACAAGGGGATGGGATCTGCTGAGCTAGACCACTCGGTTCCCTGGCTTCAGCCCCCTTTCCAGGGGAGTGAACAGTTCTGTCTCACTGGCATTCCAGGTGTCACTAGGGTGTGAAAAAAACTCCTGCCTCTAGCTCAGTGGCTGTGCAGTTTTGTGCTTGAAACCCAGGGCCCTGGTGGTGTAGGCACCTGAGGGAATCTCCTGGACTGCAGGTTGCAAAGACTATGGGAAAAGCATAGTATCTGGGCTGGAATGCACTATTCCTCACAGCACTATTCCTTACAGCTTCCTTTGGCTAGGGGAGGGAGTTCCCTGACCCCTTGCTCTTCCCAGGTGAGGCAACGCCCCACCCTGTTTCTCCTCACCCTCCATGGGCTGTACCCACTGTCTAACCAGTCCCAATGAAATAAGCTGGGTACCTCATTTAGAAATACAGAAATTTCCCCTACCTTCTGTATTGATCTCACTGGGAGTGACAGACCAAAGCAGTTCCTATTTGGCCATCTTGCCAGCCACCCCAACTTAACATGGATTTTTAAGGCCTAGGTATTCTTCAGAGAGGGGAGAAAGAGAGCCAACCATCTTTGGATAGGGAATCTGAAGACTTGAGTTCTAATCTCACCCTCCTTTTTTGTGTGTCACTTTGGGTAAGACACTTTTCCTCACTAGATTTTAGTTGCCTCCTTTATAAACTGAAGACATTTGATTGCATTATTTCTAAGCCTCTTCCCCATTGTTCTAAAATGTATGTGTTTGTATGTGGTTGTATTAATTGGAAGTAGAGCAAAAGAAAGCCTAGGTTTTTTGGGGTTTTTTGTTTGTTTGTTTGTTTTGTTTTGTTTTTTTGTGATTGGCTAGGATGTGCAATTCCTGAATGTCGTCATTCCTGAAAAACGTCTTATCCTAGTTTATCCTGGAAGGTTGATGAAACTGGACTATGCTTGTCAGCTGCTACCCTAGCAGATACAAATGAATCCACAGATGAGGATTCTATGTAGATTTAAAAAAAAGTTTTATTTATTGTTCTTCCTGCTGCAGACTTACATAGGATAAAACCTTAAAACCTTTGATGATTGTAACATACAGTAATTTCATATTTTTTGAGGTGTCACATATTTACCTAATATTTAGAATGAAAAATGTAATTCAATGAATAAACCAAGAGTTTTTAAAAAGTTGTTTCTCATGTTTAATATCTTTAGAGAAAGGGCTATTTTATAAAAATGAAAGTTTATAAGAAGAGAACCACTGTAGTGAGAATGAGAATACTTCTCATCTGAAGTAATCATGACCTCCCTGCTAGTCATGAACACAGTCTTTGGGCCAGGTCTTCATTTAAAATGTGAAATACTTAGCAGAAAATATTTTATGAGAAATTTGAAGTGTTCAGTATTGAATCATAAGAAAGCAGGAGATCTTTGTCTTTGTTACTGGTGACTGAATCTCTATTCAAAGTGAAACATTTAGTGAAGGCTTACAGAAAATGCTGGACTGGTGTTAGGTGCACAGAACACAAGTTACCTCATAACAATCAGTACATACACAGCACACAGGTTGTTCGGTTCACAAGGACACTAGTGGAGATGGCAAATGGAAGCTGAAATCCACAGTCCTTCCACCATTCCCCAAGCCATACACCTTTGCAGGGGGATGTGTCTGTGGGGAGAAGGCCTTTTCCCAATTCAGATAAAGGCACCATATGTCATTAGGCGATAAAGATGCCTTTGTCAAAAACCAATTGCAGCCAGGCACAGTGGCTCATGCCTGTAATCCCAGTACTTTGCGAGGATTACATGAAGTCAGGAGTTTGAGACTCGACTGAGCAACTACAGCAAGATATTGCCTGTACGAAAAATAAAAAATTAGCTGGTAATAGTGGTGCGTACGTACGGATCTACTTACTCAAGAGGCTGAGGTGGGAAGACTGCTGGAGAACAGGAGTCAGAGGCTGCAGTGAGCTATGATTGCAACACTACACTCCAGCCTGGGTGACAGAGTAAGACCTTATCTCTAAAAACAATTAAAAATAAAATGTTTTTAAAAGACGAATAATGTTAAAAATTCTTATTCTAAACCACAATAGTGTGAATTGTAAAAAATTGCCCCAACAACAAAGTTAACTCAGGTTGGAGAAACGGATAGTAGAGACTTAACCAGAAAATTCTCTGGGTACAAAAAAAAAAAAAACCCAAAAGTTGTTTCTGAATACTAGAAAGTCAAAAGACTAGCTAAAGATATAAAGGGGAAGATTTTGAAAGAATGAAACAAATAATTTGGCAAAGTCCTGCTTTAGCCCTTGAGGCAATAATTAAATTTACAGACAGGCGCCCACATTATGTGGCCCGGGAGGTTATCAATTTGGATATCATACGTTCTGTTTCTGAGAGAGACCAATGATACATAAACAAACCTATCCTCCGGGATTGTTCTAAAAAGCAACTTCCAGGCATGTCATTGGGTCAGTACATCCCACATCTGCTACACAAAGAAAATTTGGATTTATAAAAATCACCAAAGAGAAATAACCTTTTATTCAACCTAGCTTAGATTTTGTTATTTTCATCATTTCCCAAGTCCATGGAAATGACTTAATCTAGGAATAAGATTATATGCTAATTCAGCATTAAAAAGAGAACCAGTGTCCATGGCCATTCTGCAGAATGTATAGCACAGATCATTAAAGGTCAGAATACTGTCTAATTATTATCATCTTAATCTTATGTTTTAAAAGTTTTCAAATCAAATAATTCTAATAACTCATTTTTTCATTTAAAAAGTTGTAGATATTCTTCAGTAAGTAGCTTAGCAATTTAAGAAAAATCTTGTTAAATGAAAGGTATAGGGAAATATTGAAATAACCTTTTCGGACTTAATTTGAATGAAAAGTCTGATTACTTTTAAGCCATTACACAGCAGATCCATATTCTCCCTATGTTTACATCCTTCTAAACAATTCAGATCACACAGTCAGCTAGCTCTCCATTTGCATTCCTGATTGGCATGATGAGAGCTGCATCGTAGTTTCTGAATATCATGTATTACATGAGACCAAAGAGGAATCCACCCAAACCTGCAGGATGTGGTAGGCAATCAAGCAGCATAAAGGAGATGAATTGCAAGTCTTTTGAGAATGGGATCATTATGAGCTTAATAAGCATCATTCTCGGCTATATATATTTTAGTGGTGTTAGTATGATATTCATTGTTGCATATGAGCTGTTGTGATGGCTTTAGATTTACCAAGATGATAAATATTTTAGAGTGACATCTGAATAATCACAAGCATTTGTTATGGCGCTCTCTATTCAATTGTCCTGTGCATGGACAAAGAAGGGATATGTTTTTGAGCTAGGCAAGGGGTAGAAAGAAAAATCAACATAATGAAATGCAAAGAGGGTCAATGAAATTATAGAATGCAGAGCTGAAGAGAACCTTAAATATCAGCCAGTTTATTGTTTCTGCAAATATTCTACCCAAGTGCTCCTATGGTAAAGAAAGGGTATTATGTATCCCCAGCAGCCTGAGAGAGTAGTCCTAAGAGACCAGAAACACATTTGAAACATTTCTTGAAATGCCCTACTTTATCCTAAAATGTACTTCACTTCTAAGTCTCAATTTCCTCATCTGAAAGATGGAGATTATATTAGTTTTTACCCCATGAGCTGGATTTTAAGACTAAAGGAAACGCGTGTATAAAACACAGAGCATAGTACTAGCCATATACTAAGGGCAAAATTAAGAATCAATATTACTATTTACCATAAAGAAAAAAACTAATTGTGTTTGCCTCTTATGAAAAATAAGAAGGACAGAGGTGGGTCATGGAGATTGGTTTGAAATACTGGCAAGAGTGGATAGTGATGGGTCCAGAACCTGGGACTTTACTCATACAAGATTACAATGAGAAGTGACCTGGGATGTAAGTTATGAAGCAACTTAAGCTGAGGCACAGGCACTCCTAGCAATGCACTGGAATTGACTTGATACCATAGGGTAAACATAGAGAACTTCCTGGATGAGCAATTTTATTAGATACTGAGGGAGAGGAAATGGTTATCAAAATAAGTGCAAACAGTATAGAAATGAATACATATTTTTGCATTAATCTTTAAGGCAAAGCATGAGTCTTGAAAGAAATGCCTCACCCATTACCCTTGGGATTTGAGTTTATACTGCTCAGCTGTTAGGGATACTTCTGTTGTGAAGTAGAAAATGCACAGAAGATCACTCACAAAGTCATTATATTTCTCTCTTATTTCTTGTAGGCTAATTTAGAAAAAAAAAAAAAAAAAAGCCCTCAACTATAAGTTCCCTGAAGCATGAGTCTAATTGTTTTTATTTAAAGTTTTATTCTCAGCTATCAGCTCAGTGTTTAGAGCACAGTGAGATGGTTGGATAATGTATGGCTACATGGTTAAGGAGAAAAATGGGAGAATGAAGTGATTCATTTTATTTCTTTTTTCTATATCTAGGGTCTCAGTAATTATACTAAATTGATTCACAGGAAAGTCAAGAAACTCGGGAAGCTCTGATCTGGGCTTGAGTCCATGGTCTTTCCCTGGATCACAGGCAATGCCTTTTTCAGGAGGATAGCTAACCCAGTCATCATCAGGATTTGCCCAGCCACAAAATAAATGTGTTTAGTGTCCCAAACGAGAGGCAAAAAAGGGGTATATGTACATGTACATGCAAGCTTGTGAGAAAATGGGTGTATATATGTACTACTGAGATTCTTCATTAAGACCATGTAAACATCTATCTATCTTCCTTCAGTGTTCATAGCCATCTGACCTTAAACTTAATGGATTAAAGTAACATCCACATATTATTAAATTTAAGCTACTTAACTTTTTATGAGCCTCAGTTTCCTCATTTGGGATAATAATGCCTGAACTGCAGACTACATTAACTTCGCAGTGTTGTTTTGAGAATGAAAATCAAAATTAGATAATGTATGTGAAACAATATAGATATATACTATAAAAAGCTACACTAGTGCTAGAGGAAGCATCATCATACATAGGTACTATGTAGTAGCAAAATTAACAGCAATAAGGTATACTGGCAAACCATTTATCCCTGATACATAGTTACTAATTGAAGACAAAAATATTACATTTCAAGAAGAAAATGTCATGCTTGTCTACTTATTCATATACCTTGGAATGCAGTCTCAAACATCTAAGATTCCATGAAAGTGGGGAGGCTGATTTCTGCTTTGCACTTGTATCTGTGCCACCCCCACCAGGGGCCAGAAGACGTTGACAAGACTGCCACTCTATAGGAGGCAAGAGCCCAAGCCAGGGTTCTCAGTACAGACTGACACCAACAGCTTCTTAATTATATATTTCCATTAATGGATGGATTCCATTGTCTTTCTGAATGGCAATCTCCCTTTACATGCACAGATGTCTTATTTTGTTTCACACACCTTAGCAACGCAGCTACTGTGTTCTGACATTTCCATTTCCTTACTAGTCTTGAAGCTGTAAAAAAAAAAAAAAAAGAAAGAAAGAAAGAAAAAAAAAGGTTGTTTTTGAACAACCATGAGTCTTTTTACACTTTATTTTTTTCCCAAAGCTTTTACAGTCAAAAAATGTTTAAAGAAATACATTGACTGGAAACTTATAAGGACAGCATACCTTTTATATGACAGCTTATTTTTTAAAGCCTCATCACATCAGAAGAGGATTATCTTCTGTCTTTGGAGCACAAATTAAATGACAATCTTGCAAATACACCCAGAGTTGACATTATAGGTGCCCTTTGGCAAGGAGTTTGCATGTGGTTAGGTAAAATTCTCCAGAAGGACATGACCTCAAATAGTTCTTTTCTACATAGAAAAGTACAGGAGATAGCAGTCACAAAAAAACAAAATCTAGGGAGAAACAAACACAAATGGATATTCGAGAAAATAAAGATTTTCTTATTTTTTTCGGACTCAATATCTGCAACACTATGCCTGATAGTGTAAAACATCTTATTAGAATGTGGCATATAAAATATTTCCCCCACAATTCTTTTGCAAAAACATAAGTTTTACAACTCTGGGAGAGAAAGTGACAAAACGCCCCAGGCATGAAACTGAATTTGAAATAATTGCCGTATAACTGAAAGGAAAATGCTTATCTTTGGGAGAACCAGAAAAGAGGTAGAGATGAAGCCAAGGTTGAGGCAAAAGAATGTTGAGCATGTGAGAGGGCAGCTATAATGTCAAACAGACATTAACACTTAAAAGTTGGAATCCTGTTTTCAACTTGGATTTTAGAATGAATAAGGAATAAGATGGAATAGAGTAGTTATAGTCCTGAAACATTATGAGTTCCTGATTTAAAGCAACGGAGTTGTGAGCCACAGATTACTAATTTTCCTCAGACATTACTACAGCAAGGTGATTAATCTTTAACATGAACTACTGTTTACAGTGAATACCATTCACATATCTGAATAATGCTGTAGAGTGTGTTGCTCTGTCCACTTGCACATACAGAATACTCCTGTACCAGAACGTGCACATACTTTCCAAAAAGAATAAGAGGAAAAGCAAAGTTACTGTATTAGTTTTCTATTGCTGAGTAACAATTTATCACAAACTTAATGGCTTAAAGTAACATCCACATATTATTAATATCTCATAGTTTTCCTGGGTCAAGAGTCCAGGTATGGTTTAGTTGGCTTCTTTATTCAGAGTCTCAGAAGGCGGAAATCAAGGTGTTAGCTGAGACTGTGATCTCATTTGAGGCTCTGGGTCCTCTTCCAAATTGACTGGTTATTGGAGAATTCAGTTCCTTGTGGTTGTATGTGAGACCCTCTGATCCTGGAGGCTACCTTTTATTTCCTGCCATGTGGCCCTCTTCACAACATGACGGTTTACTTTCTCTAAGCAGCAGAAAACAATTTTCTGGCTTCGATCCTCCCATTCTGGCCAAATGCGGTGGCTCATGTCTATAATCCCAGTGCTTTGACCGGCAGAGGTAGGAGGATAGCTTGAGGCCAGGTCTTTAAGACTAGCCTGGGCAGCATAGCGAGACCC